>NC_082709.1:66686140-66986140 GCF_030144855.1 Hypanus sabinus
CAGTGAGAGAGCAGTGAGACGTCAGTGAGAGCAGTGAGATGTCAGTGAGAGAGCAGTGAGATGTCAGAGAGATGTCAGTGAGAGAGCAGTGAGAAGTCAGTGAGAGAGCAGTGAGATGTCAGAGAGCTTCAGTGAGAGAGCAGTGAGATGTCAGGAGAGAGCAGTGAGATGACTGGATGTCAGTGAGAGAGCAGTGAGATGTCAGTGAGAGAGCAGTGAGATGTCAGTGAGATTTCAGTGAGATGTCAGTGAGAGAGCAGTGAGATGTCCAGTGAGATGTCAGTGAGAGAGCAGTGAGATGTCAGTGAGAGAGCAGTGAGAGAGCAGTGAGATGTCAGTGAGAGGAGCAGTGAGAGAGCAGTGAGATGTCAGTGAGATTTCAGTGAGATGTCAGTGAGAGAGCAGTGAGACTGTCAGTTTGAGATGTCAGTGAGAGAGCAGTGAGATGTCAGTGAGAGCAGTGGATTTCAGTGAGAGAGCAGTGTGATGTCAGTGAGAGAAGCAGTGAGATGTCATGTGACGAGAGCAGTGAGATGTCAGTGAGATTTCAGTGAGATGTCCAGTGAGAGAGCAGTGAGATGTCAGTGAGATGTCAGTGAGAGAGCAGTGAGATGTCAGTGAGAGAGCAGTGAGACGTCAGTGAGACAGCAGAGATATCAGTGAGAGAGCAGTGAGAGAGCAGTGAGATGTCAGTGAGAGAGCAGTGAGAGCAGTGAAAGTGAGTCAGTGAGATGTCAGTGAGAGAGCAGTGAGATGTCAGTGAGAGAGCAGTGAGATGTCAGTGAGATGTCAGTGAGAGAGCAATGAGAGAGCAGTGAGATGTCAGTGAGAGAGCAGTGAGATGTCAGTGAGAGGTCAGTGAGAGAGCAGTGCGATGTCAGTGAGAGAGCAGTGAGAGAGCAGTGAGATGTCAGTGAGAGAGCAGTGAGAGAGCAGTGAGATGTCAGTGAGATTTCAGTGAGATGTCAGTGAGAGAGCAGTGAGATGTCAGTGAGAGAGCAGTGAGATGTCAGTGGATTTCAGTGAGATGTCAGTGAGAGAGCAGTGAGATGTCAGTGAGAGAGCAGTGAGACGTCAGTGAGAGAGCAGTGAGATGTCAGTGAGAGAGCAGTGAGAGAGCAGTGAGATGTCAGTGAGAGAGCAGTGAGATGTCAGTGAGATGTCAGTGAGAGAGCAGTGAGAGAGCAGTGAGATGTCAGTGAGAGAGCAGTGAGAGAGCAGGAGATGTCAGTGAGAGAGCAGTGGTGAGAGATGTCAGTGAGAGAGCAGTGAGACGTCAGTGAGAGCAGTGAGATGTCAGTGAGAGAGCAGTGAGATATCAGTGAGAGAGCAGTGAGATGTCAGTGAGAGAGCAGTGAGCATGTCAGTGAGAGAGCAGTGAGATGTCAGTGAGAGAGCAGTGAGATGTCAGTGAGAGAGCAGTGAGATGTCACTGAGATGTCAGTGAGAGAGCAGTGAGATGTCAGTGAGAGAGCAGTGAGATGTCAGTGAGATTCAGTGAGATGTCAGTGAGAGAGCAGTGAGATGTCAGTGAGATGTCAGTGAGAGAGCAGTGAGATGTCAGTGAGAGAGCAGTGAGAGAGCAGTGAGATGTCAGTGAGAGAGCAGTGAGTGAGCAGTGAGATGTCAGTGAGATTTCAGTGAGATGTCAGTGAGAGAGCAGTGAGATGTCAGTGAGATGTCAGTGAGAGAGCAGTGAGATGTCAGTGAGAGAGCAGTGAGATGTCAGTGAGAGAGCAGTGTGATGTCAGTGAGAGAGCAGTGAGATGTCAGTGAGAGAGCAGTGAGAATGTCAGTGAGATTTCAGTGAGATGTCAGTGAGAGAGCAGTGAGATGTCAGTGAGATGTCAGTGAGAGAGCAGTGAGATGTCAGTGAGAGAGCAGTGAGACGTCAGTGAGACAGCAGAGATATCAGTGAGAGAGCAGTGAGAGAGCAGTGAGATGTCAGTGAGAGAGCAGTGAGAGAGCAGTGAGATGTCAGTGAGATTTCAGTGAGATGTCAGTGAAGAGAGCAGTGAGATGTCAGTGAGAGAGCAGTGAGATGTCAGTGAGATGTCAGTGAGAGAGCAATGAGAGAGCAGTGAGATGTCAGTGAGAGAGCAGTGAGATGTCAGTGAGATGTCAGTGAGATCTTCAGTGAGACTGTCAGTGAGAGAGCAGTGAGATGTCAGTGAGAGAGCAGTGAGATGTCAGTGAGATTCAGTGAGATGTCAGTGAGAGAGCAGTGAGATGTCAGTGAGAGAGCAGTGAGACGTCAGTGAGAGAGCAGTGAGATGTCGTGAGAGAGCAATGAGAGAGCAGTGAGATGTCAGTGAGAGAGCAGTGAGATGTCAGTGAGATGTCAGTGAGAGAGCAATGAGAGAGCAGTGAGATGTCAGTGAGAGAGCAGTGAGATGTCAGGGAGATGTCAGTGAGAGGCAGTGAGATGTCAGTGAGATGTCAGGAGAGAGCAGTGAGATGTCAGGAGAGAGCAGTGAGACGTCAGTTGAGAGGCAGTGAGATGTCAGTGAGAGAGCGTGAGATATCAGTGAGAGAGCAGTGAGATGTCAGTGAGAGAGCAGTGAGATGTCAGTGAGAGAGCAGTGAGATGTCAGTGAGATGTCAGTGAGAGAGCAGTGAGATGTCAGTGAGAGAGCAGTGAGATGTCACTGAGATGTCAGTGGAGGAGAGCAGTGAGATGTCAGTGAGATTAGTGAGATGTCAGTGAGGAGCAGTGAGATGTCAGTGAGATGTCAGTGAGAGAGCAGTGAGATGTCAGTGAGAGAGCAGTGAGAGGCAGTGAGATGTCAGTGAGAGAGACAGTGAGAGAGCAGTGAGATGTCAGTGAGAGATGTCAGTGAGAGAGCAGTGAGAGTGTCAGTGAGAGATGTCAGTGAGAGAGCAGTGAGATGTCAGTGAGAGAGCAGTGAGATGTCAGTGAGAGAGCAGTGAGATGTCAGTGAGATTTCAGTGAGATGTCAGTGAGAGAGCAGTGAGATGTCAGTGAGATTTCAGTGAGATGTCAGTGAGAGAGCGTGAGATGTCAGTGAGATGTCAGTGAGAGAGCAGTGAGATGTCAGTGAGAGAGCAGTGAGGACGTCAGTGAGACAGCAGAGATATCAGTGAGAGAGCAGTGAGAGAGCAGTGAGATGTCAGTGAGAGAGCAGTGAGAGAGCAGTGAGATGTCAGTGAGATTTCAGTGAGGATGTCAGTGAGAGAGCAGTGAGATGTCAGTGAGAGGAGCAGTGAGATGTCAGTGAGATGTCAGTGAGAGAGCAATGAGAGAGCAGTGAGATGTCAGTGAGAGAGCAGTGAGATGTCAGTGAGATTTCAGTGAGATGTCAGTGAGAGAGCAGTGAGATGTCAGTGAGAGAGCAGTGAGATGTCAGTGAGAGAGCAGTGAGATGTCAGGGAGATGTCAGTGAGAGAGCAGTGAGATGTCAGTGAGATGTCAGTGAGAGAGCAGTGTGATGTCAGTGAGAGAACAGTGAGATGTCAGTGAGATTCAGTGAGATGTCAAGTGAGAGAGCAGTGAGATGTCAGTGAGAGAGCAATGAGATGTCAGTGAGAGAGCAGTGAGACGTCAGTGAGAGAGCAGTGAGATGTCAGTGAGAGAGCAATGAGAGAGCAGTGAGATGTCAGTGAGAGCAGTGAGACGTCAGTGAGATGTCAGTGAGACAGCAGAGATGTCAGTGAGAGAGCAGTGAGATGTCAGTGAGATTTCAGTGAGATGTCAGTGAGAGAGCAGTGAGATGTCAGTGAGAGCAGTGAGATGTCAGTGAGAGAGCAATGAGAGAGCAGTGAGATGTCAGTGAGAGATGCAGTGAGATGTCAGAGAGATGTCAGTGAGAGAGCAGTGAGACGTCAGTGAGAGCAGTGAGATGTCAGTGAGAGAGCAGTGAGATATCAGTGAGAGAGCAGTGAGATGTCAGTGAGAGAGCAGTAAGATGTCAGTGAGAGGCAGTGAGATGTCAGTGAGATGTCAGTGAGAGAGCAGTGAGATGTCAGTGAGAGAGCAGTGAGATGTCACTGAGATGTCAGTGAGAGAGCAGTGAGATGTCAGTGAGAGAGGCAGTGAGATGTCAGTGAGATTTCAGTGAGATGTCAGTGAGAGAGCAGTGAGATGTCAGTGAGATGTCAGTGAGAGAGCAGTGTGATGTCAGTGAGATGTCAGTGAGAGAGCAGTGAGATGTCAGTGAGAGAGCAGTGAGATGTCAGGGAGATGTCAGTGAGAGAGCAGTGAGATGTCAGTGAGATGTCAGTGAGAGAGCAGTGAGATGTCAGTGAGAGAACAGTGAGATGTCAGTGAGATTTCAGTGAGATGTCAGTGAGAGAGCAGTGAGATGTCAGTGAGAGAGCAATGAGATGTCAGTGAGAGAGCAGTGAGACGTCAGTGAGAGAGCAGTGAGATGTCAGTGAGAGAGCAAGGAGAGAGCAGTGAGATGTCAGTGAGAGCAGTGAGACGTCAGTGAGATGTCAGTGAGACAGCAGAGATGTCAGTGAGAGAGCAGTGAGATGTCAGTGAGATTTCAGTGAGATGTCAGTGAGAGAGCAGTGAGATGTCAGTGAGAGCAGTGAGATGTCAGTGAGAGAGCAATGAGAGAGCAGTGAGATGTCAGTGAGAGAGCAGTGAGATGTCAGAGAGATGTCAGTGAGAGAGCAGTGAGACGTCAGTGAGAGCAGTGAGATGTCAGTGAGAGAGCAGTGAGATATCAGTGAGAGAGCAGTGAGATGTCAGTGAGAGAGCAGTAAGATGTCAGTGAGAGAGCAGTGAGATGTCAGTGAGATGTCAGTGAGAGAGCAGTGAGATGTCAGTGAGAGAGCAGTGAGATGTCACTGAGATGTCAGTGAGAGAGCAGTGAGATGTCAGTGAGAGAGCAGTGAGATGTCAGTGAGATTTCAGTGAGATGTCAGTGAGAGAGCAGTGAGATGTCAGTGAGAGAGCAGTGAGATGTCAGTGAGAGAGCAGTGAGATGTCAGTGAGAGAGCAGTGAGATGTCAGTGAGATGTCAGTGAGAGAGCAATGAGAGAGCAGTGAGATGTCAGTGAGAGAGCAGTGAGATGTCAGTGAGATGTCAGTGAGAGAGCAATGAGAGAGCAGTGAGATGTCAGTGAGAGAGCAGTGAGATGTCAGGGAGATGTCAGTGAGAGAGCAGTGAGATGTCAGTGAGATGTCAGTGAGAGAGCAGTGAGATGTCAGTGAGAGAGCAGTGAGATGTCAGTGAGAGAGCAGTGAGACGTCAGTGAGACAGCAGAGATGTCAGTGAGAGAGCAGTGAGATGTCAGTGAGATGTCAGTGAGAGAGCAATGAGAGAGCAGTGAGATGTCAGTGCGAGAGCAGTGAGATGTCAGGGAGATGTCAGTGAGAGAGCAGTGAGATGTCAGTGAGAGAGCAGTGAGATGTCAGTGAGAGAGCAGTGAGATGTCAGTGAGAGAGCAGTGGGACGTCAGTGAGAGAGCAGTGAGATGTCAGTGAGAGAGCAATGAGAGAGCAGTGAGATGTCAGTGAGAGAGCAGTGAGATGTCAGTGAGATGTCAGTGAGAGAGCAATGAGAGAGCAGTGAGATGTCAGTGAGAGAGCAGTGAGATGTCAGGGAGATGTCAGTGAGAGAGCAGTGAGATGTCAGTGAGATGTCAGTGAGAGAGCAGTGAGATGTCAGTGAGAGAGCAGTGAGATGTCAGTGAGAGAGCAGTGAGACGTCAGTGAGACAGCAGAGATGTCAGTGAGAGAGCAGTGAGATGTCAGTGAGATGTCAGTGAGAGAGCAATGAGAGAGCAGTGAGATGTCAGTGCGAGAGCAGTGAGATGTCAGGGAGATGTCAGTGAGAGAGCAGTGAGATGTCAGTGAGAGAGCAGTGAGATGTCAGTGAGAGAGCAGTGAGATGTCAGTGAGAGAGCAGTGAGAGAGCAGTGAGATGTCAGTGAGATTTCAGTGAGATGTCAGTGAGAGAGCAGTGAGATGTCAGTGAGATGTCAGTGAGAGAGCAGTGAGATGTCAGTGAGAGAGCAGTGAGATGTCAGTGAGAGAGCAGTGTGATGTCAGTGAGAGAGCAGTGAGATGTCAGTGAGAGAGCAGTGAGATGTCAGTGAGATTTCAGTGAGATGTCAGTGAGAGAGCAGTGAGATGTCAGTGAGATGTCAGTGAGAGAGCAGTGAGATGTCAGTGAGAGAGCAGTGAGACGTCAGTGAGACAGCAGAGATATCAGTGAGAGAGCAGTGAGAGAGCAGTGAGATGTCAGTGAGAGAGCAGTGAGAGAGCAGTGAGATGTCAGTGAGATTTCAGTGAGATGTCAGTGAGAGAGCAGTGAGATGTCAGTGAGAGAGCAGTGAGATGTCAGTGAGATGTCAGTGAGAGAGCAATGAGAGAGCAGTGAGATGTCAGTGAGAGAGCAGTGAGATGTCAGTGAGATGTCAGTGAGAGAGCAGTGCGATGTCAGTGAGAGAGCAGTGAGAGAGCAGTGAGATGTCAGTGAGAGAGCAGTGAGAGAGCAGTGAGATGTCAGTGAGATTTCAGTGAGATGTCAGTGAGAGAGCAGTGAGATGTCAGTGAGAGAGCAGTGAGATGTCAGTGAGATTTCAGTGAGATGTCAGTGAGAGAGCAGTGAGATGTCAGTGAGAGAGCAGTGAGACGTCAGTGAGAGAGCAGTGAGATGTCAGTGAGAGAGCAATGAGAGAGCAGTGAGATGTCAGTGAGAGAGCAGTGAGATGTCAGTGAGATGTCAGTGAGAGAGCAATGAGAGAGCAGTGAGATGTCAGTGAGAGAGCAGTGAGAGAGCAGTGAGATGTCAGTGAGAGAGCAGTGAGATGTCAGAGAGATGTCAGTGAGAGAGCAGTGAGACGTCAGTGAGAGCAGTGAGATGTCAGTGAGAGAGCAGTGAGATATCAGTGAGAGAGCAGTGAGATGTCAGTGAGAGAGCAGTGAGATGTCAGTGAGAGAGCAGTGAGATGTCAGTGAGATGTCAGTGAGAGAGCAGTGAGATGTCAGTGAGAGAGCAGTGAGATGTCAGTGAGATTTCAGTGAGATGTCAGTGAGAGAGCAGTGAGATGTCACTGAGATGTCAGTGAGAGAGCAGTGAGATGTCAGTGAGAGAGCAGTGAGATGTCAGTGAGATTTCAGTGAGATGTCAGTGAGAGAGCAGTGAGATGTCAGTGAGATGTCAGTGAGAGAGCAGTGAGATGTCAGTGAGAGAGCAGTGAGAGAGCAGTGAGATGTCAGTGAGAGAGCAGTGAGAGAGCAGTGAGATGTCAGTGAGATTTCAGTGAGATGTCAGTGAGAGAGCAGTGAGATGTCAGTGAGATGTCAGTGAGAGAGCAGTGAGATGTCAGTGAGAGAGCAGTGAGATGTCAGTGAGAGAGCAGTGTGATGTCAGTGAGAGAGCAGTGAGATGTCAGTGAGAGAGCAGTGAGATGTCAGTGAGATTTCAGTGAGATGTCAGTGAGAGAGCAGTGAGATGTCAGTGAGATGTCAGTGAGAGAGCAGTGAGATGTCAGTGAGAGAGCAGTGAGACGTCAGTGAGACAGCAGAGATATCAGTGAGAGAGCAGTGAGAGAGCAGTGAGAGAGCAGTGAGAGAGCAGTGAGATGTCAGTGAGATTTCAGTGAGATGTCAGTGAGAGAGCAGTGAGATGTCAGTGAGAGAGCAATGAGAGAGCAGTGAGATGTCAGTGAGAGAGCAGTGAGATGTCAGTGAGATGTCAGTGAGAGAGCAGTGCGATGTCAGTGAGAGAGCAGTGAGAGAGCAGTGAGATGTCAGTGAGAGAGCAGTGAGAGAGCAGTGAGATGTCAGTGAGATTTCAGTGAGATGTCAGTGAGAGAGCAGTGAGATGTCAGTGAGAGAGCAGTGAGATGTCAGTGAGATTTCAGTGAGATGTCAGTGAGAGAGCAGTGAGATGTCAGTGAGAGAGCAGTGGGACGTCAGTGAGAGAGCAGTGAGATGTCAGTGAGAAAGCAATGAGAGAGCAGTGAGATGTCAGTGAGAGAGCAGTGAGATGTCAGTGAGATGTCAGTGAGAGAGCAATGAGAGAGCAGTGAGATGTCAGTGAGAGAGCAGTGAGATGTCAGGGAGATGTCAGTGAGAGAGCAGTGAGATGTCAGTGAGATGTCAGTGAGAGAGCAGTGAGATGTCAGTGAGAGAGCAGTGAGACGTCAGTGAGAGCAGTGAGATGTCAGTGAGAGAGCAGTGAGATATCAGTGAGAGAGCAGTGAGATGTCAGTGAGAGAGCAGTGAGATGTCAGTGAGAGAGCAGTGAGATGTCAGTGAGATGTCAGTGAGAGAGCAGTGAGATGTCAGTGAGAGAGCAGTGAGATGTCACTGAGATGTCAGTGAGAGAGCAGTGAGATGTCAGTGAGAGAGCAGTGAGATGTCAGTGAGATTTCAGTGAGATGTCAGTGAGAGAGCAGTGAGATGTCAGTGAGATGTCAGTGAGAGAGCAGTGAGATGTCAGTGAGAGAGCAGTGAGAGAGCAGTGAGATGTCAGTGAGAGAGCAGTGAGAGAGCAGTGAGATGTCAGTGAGATTTCAGTGAGATGTCAGTGAGAGAGCAGTGAGATGTCAGTGAGATGTCAGTGAGAGAGCAGTGAGATGTCAGTGAGAGAGCAGTGAGATGTCAGTGAGAGAGCAGTGTGATGTCAGTGAGAGAGCAGTGAGATGTCAGTGAGAGAGCAGTGAAATGTCAATGAGATTTCAGTGAGATGTCAGTGAGAGAGCAGTGAGATGTCAGTGAGATGTCAGTGAGAGAGCAGTGAGATGTCAGTGAGAGAGCAGTGAGACGTCAGTGAGACAGCAGAGATATCAGTGAGAGAGCAGTGAGTGAGCAGTGAGATGTCAGTGAGAGAGCAGTGAGAGAGCAGTGAGATGTCAGTGAGATTTCAGTGAGATGTCAGTGAGAGAGCAGTGAGATGTCAGTGAGAGAGCAGTGAGATGTCAGTGAGATGTCAGTGAGAGAGCAATGAGAGAGCAGTGAGATGTCAGTGAGAGAGCAGTGAGATGTCAGTGAGATGTCAGTGAGAGAGCAGTGCGATGTCAGTGAGAGAGCAGTGAGAGAGCAGTGAGATGTCAGTGAGAGAGCAGTGAGAGAGCAGTGAGATGTCAGTGAGATTTCAGTGAGATGTCAGTGAGAGAGCAGTGAGATGTCAGTGAGAGAGCAGTGAGATGTCAGTGAGATTTCAGTGAGATGTCAGTGAGAGAGCAGTGAGATGTCAGTGAGAGAGCAGTGAGACGTCAGTGAGAGAGCAGTGAGATGTCAGTGAGAGAGCAATGAGAGAGCAGTGAGATGTCAGTGAGAGAGCAGTGAGATGTCAGTGAGATGTCAGTGAGAGAGCAATGAGAGAGCAGTGAGATGTCAGTGAGAGAGCAGTGAGATGTCAGGGAGATGTCAGTGAGAGAGCAGTGAGATGTCAGTGAGATGTCAGTGAGAGAGCAGTGAGATGTCAGTGAGAGAGCAGTGAGATGTCAGTGAGAGAGCAGTGAGATGTCAGTGAGAGAGCAGTGAGACGTCAGTGAGAGAGCAGTGAGATGTCAGTGAGAGAGCAATGAGAGAGCAGTGAGATGTCAGTGAGAGAGCAGTGAGATGTCAGTGAGTTGTCAGTGAGAGAGCAGTGAGTGAGCAGTGAGATGTCAGTGAGAGAGCAGTGAGAGAGCAGTGAGATATCAGTGAGATGTCAGTGAGATGTCAGTGAGAGAGCAGTGAGATGTCAGTGAGATGTCAGTGAGATGTCAGTGAGATGTCAGTGAGATGTCAGTGAGACGTCAGTGAGATGTCAGTGAGATGTCAGTGAGAGAGCAGTGAGATGTCAGTGAGAGAGCAGTGAGATGTCACTGAGATGTCAGTGAGAGAGCAGTGAGATGTCAGTGAGAGAGCAGTGAGATGTCAGTGAGATTTCAGTGAGATGTCAGTGAGAGAGCAGTGAGATGTCAGTGAGATGTCAGTGAGAGAGCAGTGAGATGTCAGTGAGAGAGCAGTGAGAGAGCAGTGAGATGTCAGTGAGAGAGCAGTGAGAGAGCAGTGAGATGTCAGTGAGATTTCAGTGAGATGTCAGTGAGAGAGCAGTGAGATGTCAGTGAGATGTCAGTGAGAGAGCAGTGAGATGTCAGTGAGAGAGCAGTGAGATGTCAGTGAGAGAGCAGTGTGATGTCAGTGAGAGAGCAGTGAGATGTCAGTGAGAGAGCAGTGAGATGTCAGTGAGATTTCAGTGAGATGTCAGTGAGAGAGCAGTGAGATGTCAGTGAGATGTCAGTGAGAGAGCAGTGAGATGTCAGTGAGAGAGCAGTGAGACGTCAGTGAGACAGCAGAGATATCAGTGAGAGAGCAGTGAGAGAGCAGTGAGAGAGCAGTGAGAGAGCAGTGAGATGTCAGTGAGATTTCAGTGAGATGTCAGTGAGAGAGCAGTGAGATGTCAGTGAGAGAGCAATGAGAGAGCAGTGAGATGTCAGTGAGAGAGCAGTGAGATGTCAGTGAGATGTCAGTGAGAGAGCAGTGCGATGTCAGTGAGAGAGCAGTGAGAGAGCAGTGAGATGTCAGTGAGAGAGCAGTGAGAGAGCAGTGAGATGTCAGTGAGATTTCAGTGAGATGTCAGTGAGAGAGCAGTGAGATGTCAGTGAGAGAGCAGTGAGATGTCAGTGAGATTTCAGTGAGATGTCAGTGAGAGAGCAGTGAGATGTCAGTGAGAGAGCAGTGGGACGTCAGTGAGAGAGCAGTGAGATGTCAGTGAGAAAGCAATGAGAGAGCAGTGAGATGTCAGTGAGAGAGCAGTGAGATGTCAGTGAGATGTCAGTGAGAGAGCAATGAGAGAGCAGTGAGATGTCAGTGAGAGAGCAGTGAGATGTCAGGGAGATGTCAGTGAGAGAGCAGTGAGATGTCAGTGAGATGTCAGTGAGAGAGCAGTGAGATGTCAGTGAGAGAGCAGTGAGACGTCAGTGAGAGCAGTGAGATGTCAGTGAGAGAGCAGTGAGATATCAGTGAGAGAGCAGTGAGATGTCAGTGAGAGAGCAGTGAGATGTCAGTGAGAGAGCAGTGAGATGTCAGTGAGATGTCAGTGAGAGAGCAGTGAGATGTCAGTGAGAGAGCAGTGAGATGTCACTGAGATGTCAGTGAGAGAGCAGTGAGATGTCAGTGAGAGAGCAGTGAGATGTCAGTGAGATTTCAGTGAGATGTCAGTGAGAGAGCAGTGAGATGTCAGTGAGATGTCAGTGAGAGAGCAGTGAGATGTCAGTGAGAGAGCAGTGAGAGAGCAGTGAGATGTCAGTGAGAGAGCAGTGAGAGAGCAGTGAGATGTCAGTGAGATTTCAGTGAGATGTCAGTGAGAGAGCAGTGAGATGTCAGTGAGATGTCAGTGAGAGAGCAGTGAGATGTCAGTGAGAGAGCAGTGAGATGTCAGTGAGAGAGCAGTGTGATGTCAGTGAGAGAGCAGTGAGATGTCAGTGAGAGAGCAGTGAAATGTCAGTGAGATTTCAGTGAGATGTCAGTGAGAGAGCAGTGAGATGTCAGTGAGATGTCAGTGAGAGAGCAGTGAGATGTCAGTGAGAGAGCAGTGAGACGTCAGTGAGACAGCAGAGATATCAGTGAGAGAGCAGTGAGTGAGCAGTGAGATGTCAGTGAGAGAGCAGTGAGAGAGCAGTGAGATGTCAGTGAGATTTCAGTGAGATGTCAGTGAGAGAGCAGTGAGATGTCAGTGAGAGAGCAGTGAGATGTCAGTGAGATGTCAGTGAGAGAGCAATGAGAGAGCAGTGAGATGTCAGTGAGAGAGCAGTGAGATGTCAGTGAGATGTCAGTGAGAGAGCAGTGCGATGTCAGTGAGAGAGCAGTGAGAGAGCAGTGAGATGTCAGTGAGAGAGCAGTGAGAGAGCAGTGAGATGTCAGTGAGATTTCAGTGAGATGTCAGTGAGAGAGCAGTGAGATGTCAGTGAGAGAGCAGTGAGATGTCAGTGAGATTTCAGTGAGATGTCAGTGAGAGAGCAGTGAGATGTCAGTGAGAGAGCAGTGAGACGTCAGTGAGAGAGCAGTGAGATGTCAGTGAGAGAGCAATGAGAGAGCAGTGAGATGTCAGTGAGAGAGCAGTGAGATGTCAGTGAGATGTCAGTGAGAGAGCAATGAGAGAGCAGTGAGATGTCAGTGAGAGAGCAGTGAGATGTCAGGGAGATGTCAGTGAGAGAGCAGTGAGATGTCAGTGAGATGTCAGTGAGAGAGCAGTGAGATGTCAGTGAGAGAGCAGTGAGATGTCAGTGAGAGAGCAGTGAGATGTCAGTGAGAGAGCAGTGAGACGTCAGTGAGAGAGCAGTGAGATGTCAGTGAGAGAGCAATGAGAGAGCAGTGAGATGTCAGTGAGAGAGCAGTGAGATGTCAGTGAGTTGTCAGTGAGAGAGCAGTGAGTGAGCAGTGAGATGTCAGTGAGAGAGCAGTGAGAGAGCAGTGAGATATCAGTGAGATGTCAGTGAGATGTCAGTGAGAGAGCAGTGAGACGTCAGTGAGAGAGCAGTGAGATGTCAGTGAGAGAGCAATGAGAGAGCAGTGAGATGTCAGTGAGAGAGCAGTGAGATGTCAGTGAGTTGTCAGTGAGAGAGCAGTGAGAGAGCAGTGAGATGTCAGTGAGATTTCAGTGAGATGTCAGTGAGAGAGCAGTGAGATGTCAGTGAGAGAGCAGTGAGATGTCAGTGAGATTTCAGTGAGATGTCAGTGAGAGAGCAGTGAGATGTCAGTGAGAGAGCAGTGGGACGTCAGTGAGAGAGCAGTGAGATGTCAGTGAGAAAGCAATGAGAGAGCAGTGAGATGTCAGTGAGAGAGCAGTGAGATGTCAGTGAGATGTCAGTGAGAGAGCAATGAGAGAGCAGTGAGATGTCAGTGAGAGAGCAGTGAGATGTCAGGGAGATGTCAGTGAGAGAGCAGTGAGATGTCAGTGAGATGTCAGTGAGAGAGCAGTGAGATGTCAGTGAGAGAGCAGTGAGACGTCAGTGAGAGCAGTGAGATGTCAGTGAGAGAGCAGTGAGATATCAGTGAGAGAGCAGTGAGATGTCAGTGAGAGAGCAGTGAGATGTCAGTGAGAGAGCAGTGAGATGTCAGTGAGATGTCAGTGAGAGAGCAGTGAGATGTCAGTGAGAGAGCAGTGAGATGTCACTGAGATGTCAGTGAGAGAGCAGTGAGATGTCAGTGAGAGAGCAGTGAGATGTCAGTGAGATTTCAGTGAGATGTCAGTGAGAGAGCAGTGAGATGTCAGTGAGATGTCAGTGAGAGAGCAGTGAGATGTCAGTGAGAGAGCAGTGAGAGAGCAGTGAGATGTCAGTGAGAGAGCAGTGAGAGAGCAGTGAGATGTCAGTGAGATTTCAGTGAGATGTCAGTGAGAGAGCAGTGAGATGTCAGTGAGATGTCAGTGAGAGAGCAGTGAGATGTCAGTGAGAGAGCAGTGAGATGTCAGTGAGAGAGCAGTGTGATGTCAGTGAGAGAGCAGTGAGATGTCAGTGAGAGAGCAGTGAAATGTCAGTGAGATTTCAGTGAGATGTCAGTGAGAGAGCAGTGAGATGTCAGTGAGATGTCAGTGAGAGAGCAGTGAGATGTCAGTGAGAGAGCAGTGAGACGTCAGTGAGACAGCAGAGATATCAGTGAGAGAGCAGTGAGTGAGCAGTGAGATGTCAGTGAGAGAGCAGTGAGAGAGCAGTGAGATGTCAGTGAGATTTCAGTGAGATGTCAGTGAGAGAGCAGTGAGATGTCAGTGAGAGAGCAGTGAGATGTCAGTGAGATGTCAGTGAGAGAGCAATGAGAGAGCAGTGAGATGTCAGTGAGAGAGCAGTGAGATGTCAGTGAGATGTCAGTGAGAGAGCAGTGCGATGTCAGTGAGAGAGCAGTGAGAGAGCAGTGAGATGTCAGTGAGAGAGCAGTGAGAGAGCAGTGAGATGTCAGTGAGATTTCAGTGAGATGTCAGTGAGAGAGCAGTGAGATGTCAGTGAGAGAGCAGTGAGATGTCAGTGAGATTTCAGTGAGATGTCAGTGAGAGAGCAGTGAGATGTCAGTGAGAGAGCAGTGAGACGTCAGTGAGAGAGCAGTGAGATGTCAGTGAGAGAGCAATGAGAGAGCAGTGAGATGTCAGTGAGAGAGCAGTGAGATGTCAGTGAGATGTCAGTGAGAGAGCAATGAGAGAGCAGTGAGATGTCAGTGAGAGAGCAGTGAGATGTCAGGGAGATGTCAGTGAGAGAGCAGTGAGATGTCAGTGAGATGTCAGTGAGAGAGCAGTGAGATGTCAGTGAGAGAGCAGTGAGATGTCAGTGAGAGAGCAGTGAGATGTCAGTGAGAGAGCAGTGAGACGTCAGTGAGAGAGCAGTGAGATGTCAGTGAGAGAGCAATGAGAGAGCAGTGAGATGTCAGTGAGAGAGCAGTGAGATGTCAGTGAGTTGTCAGTGAGAGAGCAGTGAGTGAGCAGTGAGATGTCAGTGAGAGAGCAGTGAGAGAGCAGTGAGATATCAGTGAGATGTCAGTGAGATGTCAGTGAGAGAGCAGTGAGACGTCAGTGAGAGAGCAGTGAGATGTCAGTGAGAGAGCAATGAGAGAGCAGTGAGATGTCAGTGAGAGAGCAGTGAGATGTCAGTGAGTTGTCAGTGAGAGAGCAGTGAGTGAGCAGTGAGATGTCAGTGAGAGAGCAGTGAGAGAGCAGTGAGATGTCAGTGAGATGTCAGTGAGATGTCAGTGAGATGTCAGTGAGATGTCAGTGAGATGTCAGTGAGACGTCAGTGAGATGTCAGTGAGATGTCAGTGAGTTGTCAGTGAGATGTCAGTGAGAGAGTAGTGAGGCCAGAATGTGTAAGTACTGTAAATCTCCCTTCCAGGCGGACAGTGGCTAACTGGTATGTTTTTAAATTATCCTGTGGATTCATTGCCACCACTACTGGCAGAAGGTTTGTATTTCATGGTTTATTTTTACTTAATTAAATTTAAATACCCCAACCGTTCAAGTAGGATTAGAGCTCATAACCCAATAGATTTCTTGGTTGTAACTCTGCAACAAAGCCATAGTTCAAACTCTGAGCCAATATTGGAGGAAAACAGGTTTATATAAAGAATAAAGGACAGTGGTAATGAATCTTATATTTCGTTCTTTGATGTTTAAACCAAGGGCCACAGCTCTGCTTTCCTGTGTGTCTCTCCATGCTGGCTTCATATCACATACAGTAGAACAGGCTCAGCCAAAGCAAGGGGATGCTGAAGGGAAACGCAAAGTTTTCAAAAAATTATTTTTTAACTGCTCCCAGGAGGGATGGGGAAAATGAAAAGTCTACGCAAGCTTTGGAAAGTCAAGCAGTAGCAGGAGCCCAAGCCAAACAGAGAGACAATATTAAAATCAGAAGTTCTCGGTCAGCTGTGACTTTACCAGTTCTCTCAGCAATCTGCTAGTGATGGTGGCTTTCACATCGGAGGTATGTACCGAGGCACTCCACAGCCGCTGGACTACTCTGGAAGTTTAGTCACTCTTGTCGGTAAGTGTGGCAGTCGGTTTGTATGCAGCAGAGTCTGATTAACACCAATGTGACAATGGCTATGGGTAAATGTCTGACGTAGAAGAAGGATTGAAATGGTCTGTTCACCCACACTGTTGCATGCTAACTCCATGCTGCTATAATTACACAGCTGCTGTGTTCATCATGCTCTACTACACTGTTCATTGGCTCATCATCTTATTATCGTACAAAGGGGCCGAATGGCAGAAGTGGCTGGGGCACCCTCAGCCTCTTACCAACTATCAGTCAGCAGACATGGCACACGTCCACACATCATTCTCAAACTTCACATTGTCCATTTAATCCTGGCAACCAGATCCTCCAAAGTTCAAAATAAAGTTATTATCAAAGTACACATACATCACCATGTACAAACTTGAGATTCATTTTCTTGCGGGAATACTCAAAAAATCCATAGTAGAATAATAGCCGCCAACTTGGCTGTTCAACCAGTGTGCAGAAGACACCAAACTGTATAACTACAAAAAGAAAGAAACAATAATAAATAAATAAGCAACAAGTATCAAGAACATGGAATGAGGAATCAACGTTCAACATTCTTGACCACAGTTCCCTTTCTCTTGTGGGAAAGGCGGTGCAAGGTTACAGGGGCATCTAGCTAACCAATAAGGTGCAAGCATGGCTATTGCACTTTACCCATGCAGAGCAGATAGTGTTAGTTAATACCTGAGCGACCTGTACTATTGAAAGCCCAGGTGAAGAAGGATATCTTCATTACCAATCCTCCCCCATCATGCTCAAGCATTCAGTTTGGCGATAAACTTAATGCAGCCATTAGCTGATAATGGTAGTAAGATCATCCTTTAAGATTTCTGGTGTTGCAAAGATTTCATTATCTGCAGAGACACTGAACACGTCTCGCCAAATATTCTTCAGTTTCTGTAAGCACTTGTTGCTTACAATGTCAATCCTTTGGTGTGGTTAGTTAATAGTAATGTCTGTCTTTAAGTATGGTTAAAGAAAGATGAAAGAGAGATTAGCTTTACTTGTCACATGTACGTTGAATTATTGAAACATAACTAAAATGGATCGCTTGCGTCAATAATCCATGCAGTCTGAAGATGTGTTGGCAGCAGCCTGCAAGTGTCGCCATGCTTCTGTCGCCACGTAGCGTGCCCACTTCTCATTAACCCGTACGTCTTTGGAAACCGGAGCACCTGGAGGAAACCCACAGAGTCACGGGGAGAACGTACTGACTCCTTACAGACAGCAGGAATGGAACACTGATGCTAGCTACAACACTACCACCCTGCCCTTGCACTACCGTGTTGTCCCTGATAGGTTAGCTGATAGTAATGTCAGCCTTTCTGTCTGGTTGGCTAATAGTAATATTGGTCACACCGAGTGGTTAGCATTAACTGTGGACTATTCCAATGATCAATCACTATATTTGACCTTCGTGTATTTCTGTGAAAGGCAGGTGGCTGAATTTCCCACTGTAGCTATCCCTCCCATGTTATATATCAGTCCACTTTTATTGATGGGCCACTTTATCTTGAAACTTATTCCTTCCTTATCACTGCCACCAGTAACATTGCTGTTTGATCTATTCTTCTCAAAGTAACTTCAGTGTGATGCAGAGTTCTTCCTCCACCTCCTGCTGGACACACATCCTCTCCATGATGGGATTATATCGGGGTACCTCTCTAGCTGATCGCTCGAGGTTTAGATTGGTACATTGCTTCTTCTGACAATGTAACACCACGACACCTAATGTAACAGGCCTGTAGCTGAGCACGGGAGCAAATTCATGGCATGTCTAACCTTGTGATCCTGCAGACAGAGCAGACTTTCATCTCATCTTGGCTCGTCAGGCCGCCAGCTCGGTTTCAAACACACCCAGCCCACACCCTGATCCCCACACGCCCACATCTCATCTTACCCCAAATTATTTATTTACATGGAAACCAAATGATTTACCACTCTCTACCTAGCAACTGCAAACCAAGTCCTCCCTTGGTAAACACACAGTGATATTGTGCACTGCCGACGCATAAGAAACACATTGTGGAGTAAAGTATCTAACTTACACTATATTTAGTTTACAAATTAAGTCACTGAATCACACTTATGAAAAGCACATGTTCTGCTTTCCAAAAAAATTCATTTTCTGGCTTGTGGGTTATGACCTGAGCCCCAGCTGAGGACGGAGGGGCCTCTATTCCACATGTAATGTGAATCAGTGCTGTACTTACGTGCCATTTGGGCACAGCCTGTAACACTGTGGCTGATCCAGATTATTTCTCACTGTTGCTCTGCCAAGAAGCCTAAGTGGAAAATCCACCGTTTAATCAGCATGAGCTGCATCACACCAAGGCCACAAGGCCCTGATTTTCCGCTTGTGGGGTTGCTGATCTCCCAGGGCTGTCTGGGAGTTTCCAGGACACTGCCGCAGGCCGAGCCCCTTAGGGCAGTAACCTCAGGGAAATGGCCCAGGAAGCAGAGCAGGCAGATAAAAAGCAGCAGCAGCCAAGTTGGTGAAGCCACAAGGGTGAGCTGCAGAAGAGTAGGAAGGGTGAAGAACTCAAATCTAATAACTTGTGAATATTGCTTTGTTTGGAGCTTGCATTTTCTTAAACACATAAAGCAGTGCTTTTCAACAGGTTTCAATTAGGTACGTTTAACACCAGAGAATATACACCCTGAAATCCTTTTTCCTCACAACCATCCATGAAAACAGAGCAGAGCCCCAAAGAATGAATGACAGTTAAACATTAGAACCCCAAAGCCCTCCCCCCTGCTCCCCCTCCCACACACAAACAGCAGCAAAGTGATGACCCCCCCACCAGCAAAAAAGCATCGGCACCCTCCCCCAAGCACTCAAGCGTGCAGCAAAGCATCAATAAAGACACAGACCTGCAGTACCCCAAAGACTACTCGTTCACCCGGTAATTCGACACACCACAGGCTCTCCCTCTCCCTAACAAGGGTTAAAGAGGTGTCCCCCGTTCACAGTGAGAGGGGAGACATCGCAGACAACTTGCTGATTTATGATGTTAAAAGTCTGTTGTGTTGTTTTTTTCCGAGCTCTGTGCCCAAAGAACTCGGGTTTCTGGGCCCACAGCCGGCTCACAGCTTTCGATCTTCCATCTCCCACAACCCTCCAGGTGGCGGCACTGGCCTCAAATCCACCCACCTCCAGAGCCATGAAACTCCTGCACCTTGAAGGCACGCTAGACTTCCAGGCCGTGTCTTTGATATATCGAAATGCGGCCGGTCGTGAGGCCCTGAGTGCGGGTCCCATTTCCACACAGAGCCAAAGTCAGAGTGTAACTCCAGGTCAGGGTCTTCAAAAGAACCCTGAAGTGGGAAAAAAGAGATATTAAAGATAGAAATAGGGCTGTTTCTGAAGATGCAAGCAAAGGAGTCGCCGTTAGGCACCATCGTCCTCCTGGGCTCCACACTCTGTCTTTCCTAGATAGTCCACAAATCTTATACAAAACAGGAAGAGGCCATTCAACCCATTATTTCTATGCCAGCACCTTGGGAAACTATCATTGCTCAATCTTCCTATTTCCTGGTAACAGCACAGTTTATTCTCTCTCAAGTGCCCCCCCCACCCCAATCCTGCTTGATTCTTTTCATGAACCAAAAACTAAAGGGTAACTCATAGTAGCCAGTTAACCTGGTGGTATTTGTTTGGGATGTGGGAGGACGCAGCCAGAGAATGTGAAGACCCTACCCATGGAAAACCTGATGTCAGCATTGCATGTAGATCACTGGAGCCCTGAAGCAACAGCAGTAACTACTGTCACAAAATGCTGGTGGAACACAGCAGGCCAGGCAGCATCTATAAGGAGAAGCACTGTCGACATTTCAGCCCGAGACCCTTCGTCAGGACCGACCCAAAACGGTCCGATACGTCGACAGTTCTTCTCCTTATAGATGCTGCCTGGCCTGCTGTGTTCCACCAGCACTTTGTGTGTGTTGTTTGAATTTCCAGCATCTGCAGATTTCCTCGTGTTTGCGCAGTAACTACTGTGTCGAGTTTAGAAAACTGAGGGGGGATCTCATCAAATATTGAATGGCTTGGAGAGGACGTTTCCAATAGGGAAGAAGTCTAGGACCAGGAGACACAGTCTTAGAATACAAGGATGTCCCTTTAGAAAAAAGATGAGGAGGAATTTAGTTAGCCAGAGAGTGATGATCTGTAGAATTCATTGCCACAGACAGCTGTGGAGGCCAAGTCATTGGGCATATTGAACGCAGAGTTTGATAGGTTCTTGCTAGTAAGGGTGTCGAAGGTTACAGGGAAAAGGCTGGAGAATGGGGTTGAAAGAGATCATATATCAGCCATGATGGAATGGCGGAGCAGACTTGATGGGCTGAATGGCCTAATTCTGCTCCTGTGTCTTGTGGTCCTCTGCTATCACCCAAATGGGGTAACTCCATTTTGTAAATTCCAAAAGGAAGGGTGAAACAGGGAGCCAACAGCTGACCTCAAAGAAGACGGGTTTACAACTGTCCACAGCCCACCTTTTGGAACCTGGCCGGGTTTCCCAGATGTTAGTCATTGAGCTACCTTGTAGGCGAGGTAATGAAGATGTCCTATTTTCCCAAATGCTGTTGTATCTTTATCGTAAAGACAGGGGCTGATTTTTAAGTCACAGGTCAGCTGCTCCCTGACTTCTGCTGACACACAGCACTGAGTCCAGAGCGAAGAGCAGATCGTCTATGCTGGGGGCCTGAATGCACATCACCTTTGCCCTGTAGCTTTATGCTAAGGATGGCTCAATGTATCTCATCCCAGTCATTTAGATGGATTAGTGGTTTGCATTAAAAAAAAATTTACACAAAGTGAATGCTCTTAATTAATTTTAGGCACTTAAAATTTTTAAAGTGAATTTTTTAAAAAATTAGTAGTGTTTAACTTCTAAGCATTGAAATTCATTGGTGAGTTTATAAATGTCACTTCTCAGAGACATTAACAAATTAGTCAATGGAAGTGAGGTTTCTGAAGGCCATCATTGGTGGTTGAGGAAAGGCCTGCCTCCTGAGGCCCCAGCACCAATCACAGGGCGCTCCTCCTCCTCGGGTTGCCATGGCGCCGAGACCCTCGGCAATGCAAAAGGCGAGACAGGCCGAAGGGATAGGATGGGTACGGGCCACGTGGATTCATTATGACTTGGCCATTAGAGGTAGGAGACACAAGAATCCGCAGATACTGGAATCTGGAGTGAAAACCACTCTTCCGGAGGAGCAGCACACACAAAATGCTGGTGGAACGCAGCAGGACAGGCAGCATCTATAGGGAGAAGCACTGTCGACGTTTCGGGCTGAGGCCCTTTGTCAGGATTTGCTGAAAGGAAAGATAGTAAGAGATTTGAAAGTAGGAGGGGAAGGGGAAAATGTGAAATGATAGGAGAAGACCGGAGGGGGTGGGGTGAAGCTGCGAGCCGGAAAGATAATTGGCAAAAGGGATACAGAGCTGGAGAAGGGAAAGGATCATGGGATGGGAGGCCAAGAGAGAAAGAAAGGGGGAGGGGAGCACCAGAGGGAGATGGAGAACAGGCAGAGTGATGGGCAGAGAGAGGAAGAAATAAAAGGGAGGGAAAAAAACTAAATATATCAGGGATGGGGTAAAAAGGGGAGGAGGGGCATTAACGGAAGTTAGAGAAGTCAATGTTCATGCCATCAGGTTGGAGGCTACCCAGCCAGTATATAAGGTGTTGTTCCTCCAACCTGAGTGTGGCTTCATCTTGACAGTAGAAGAGGCCATGGATAGACATATCAGAATGGGAATGGGACGTGGAATTAAAATGTGTGGCCACTGGGAGATCCTGCTTTCTCTGGCAGACCGAGTGTAGGTGTTCAGCGAAATTGTCTCCCAGTCTGCGTCGGGTTTCACCAATATATAAAAGGCCACACCGGGAGCACCGGACGCAGTATACCACACCAGCCGACTCACAGGTGAATTGTTGCCTCACCTGGAAGGACTGTCTGGGGCCCTGAATGGTGGTGAGGGAGGAAGTGTAAGGGCAGGTGTAGCACTTGTTTCACTTACAAGGATAAGTGCCAGGAGGGAGATCGGTGGGAAGGGATGGGGGGGGACGAGTGGACAAGGGGGTTGCGTAGAGAGCGATCCCTATGGAAAACAGAAAGTGGGGGGAGGGAAAGATGTTCTTGGTAGTGGGATCCCATTGGAGATGGCGGAAGTTATGGAGAATTATACGTTGAACTGGTGGGGTGGTAGGTGAGGACAAGGGGAACCCTATCCCGAGTGGGGTAGTGGGCGGATGAGGTGAGGGCAGATGTGCGGGAAATAGGAGAGATGCATTTGAGAGCAGAGTTGATGATGGAAGAAGGGAAGCCCCTTTGTTTAAAAAAGGAAGACATCTCCTTCGTCCTGGAATGAAAAGCCTCATCCTGAGAGCAGATGCGGTGGAGACGGAGGAATTATGAGAAGAGGGTAGCATTTTTGCAAGAGACAGGGTGGGAAGAGGAATAGTCCAGGTAGCTGTGAGAGTCTGTAGGCTTAAAGTAGATATCAGTAGATAAGCCATCTCCAGAGATGGAGACAGAAAGATCAAGAAAGGGGAGGGAGGTGTCAGAAATGGACCAGGTAAATTTGAGGGCAGGGTGAAAGTTGGAGGCAAAGTTAATGAAGTCAACGAGCTCAGCATGTGTGCAGGAGGCAGCGCCAATGCAGTCGTCGATGTAGCGAAGGAAAAGAGGGGGACGAATACATGTATAGGCTTGGAACATGGACTGTTCCACAAAGCCAACAAAAAGGCAGGCATAACTGGGACCCATGCGAGTGCCCATGGCGACACCCTTGGTTTGGAGGAAGTGGGAGGAGCCAAAGGATAAATTATTAAGAGTAAGAACTAATTCCGCTAGACGGAGGAGAATGGTGGTAGAGGGGAATCGGTTAGGTCTGGAATCCAATTCTGGAGGAGCTCGGTCAGTCAGGCAGCTTCTGTGGAGGGAAATGGATAGCTGACATCCTTCAGCTGGCTTGAAAGACAGAGGGGAGAGAGCCAGTGTAAAGTGCTAAGTGAAGGAGTTGGATCAAGAGCTCGGAAGTGATTGTACTGGTGAGGCCACACCTGGAACACGGTGAGATGGGGTGATAGAGAGATGAAGGAGCGAAGAGTGAAAATAACAACAGAAGCTTAGAGGCGATATATGGAGGAAAGATTATTAAGAAGGATTTTTGACTGTCAATTCAGAAGCATCCAATTTGGGCCATAAAAATCCTATGGATAATCTGTTTGTCTGCAAGACAACGTTCTTGTGCACCTCGGTTTTAAACCTTGTAACTATGTCCCCTCAACTGAGGCTCTACCATTAGTAGAGGCATCCTGAGATCTAATGATCCCAGCCCCTGACGATCTAATGTTCTAACCCCTCATCCATCTCGAGGATAACAGCTTGAGACAGTATAACCTAGACAACCCAGGAGTTAGCCATCAGTTCTTTAGGGCTACCTCCAGTAGCAGGGTATACTTTCTTTGATAAGGACACCAGAACTCTAATGTGTTCCAGGTGCCGCCTCACAAGGACACAATATCTTATTTCTAAACTCCAGCACCTGAAGTAAAAAGTTCATAAACTATTTGCCTTCTGAAACACATACTGCACCTGCTTTGCCATTCATGCACAAGACACCTAGATCTCTGCCTCCATTTCTCGATTTAGGTAATAATTTGCTTTTGATTCCCCTTGCACATGACCTTACACTTTCCCATATTAAACTCTCTTGACCAAGTTAACTCAATCTCTCTATATCCTGTTGAAGAGTTGAACATCCTCAAAGAATATGGTGAGAACTGAACCCTAACTGAATGCTGGCACAGTAACTGTGATGCTATTGTACTGCACTCTACATTACTGTGTTGCCCTCTACATTACTGTGTTGCCCTCTACATTACTGTGGTGCCCTCTACATTACTGTGGTGCCTTCTACATTACTGTACTGCCCTCTACATTACTGTACTGCCCTCTACATTACTGTGGTGCCTTCTACATTACTGTACTGCCCTCTACATTACAGTACTGCCCTCTACATTACTGTACTGCCTTCCACATTACTGTACTGCACTCTACATTACTGTGGTGCCCTCTACATTTCTGTACTGCCCTCTACATTACTGTGGTGCCTTCTACATTACTGTACTGCCCTCTACATTACTGTGGTGCCTTCTACATTACTGTACTGCACTCTACATTACAGTACTGCCCTCTACATTACTGTGTTGCCCTCTACATTACTGTGGTGCCCTCTACATTACTGTGGTGCCTTCTACATTACTGTACTGCCCTCTACATTACTGTGGTGCCTTCTACATTACTGTACTGCCCTCTACGTTACTGTACTGCCTTCCACATTACTGTACTGCACTCTACATTACTGTGGTGCTCTCTACATTACTGTACTGCCCTCTACATTACTGTGGTGCCTTCTACATTACTGTGGTACCCTCTACATTACTGTACTGCCCTCCACATTACAGTACTGCGCTCTACATTACTGTGGTGCCCTCTATGTTACTGTACTGCCCTCTACATTACTGTACTGCCCTCTACATTACTGTGGTGCCCTCTACATTACTGTACTGCCCTCTACATTACTGTGGTGCCTTCTACATTACTGTACTGCCCTCTACATTACAGTACTGCGCTCTACATTACTGTACTGCCCTCTACATTACAGTACTGTGCTCTACATTACTGTACTGCCCTCTACTTTACTGTGGTGCCCTCTATGTTACTGTACTGCCTTCCACATTACTGTACTGCAATCTACATTACTGTACTGCCCTCTACATTACTGTGGTGCCTTCTACATTACTGTACTGCCCTCTACATTACAGTACTGCCCTCTACATTACTGTACTGCACTCTACGTTACTGTGGTGCCCTCTACATTACTGTACTGCCCTCTACATTACTGTACTACTCTCTACATTACTGTGGTGCCTTCTACATTACTGTGGTACCCTCTACATTACTGTACTGCCCTCCACATTACAGTACTGCGCTCTACATTACTGTACTGCCCTCTACTTTACTGTACAGCCCTCTACATTACTGTACTGCCCTCTACATTACTGTGGTGCCCTCTATATTACTGTACTGCCCTCTACATTACTGCACTACCCTCTACATTACTGTAATACCCTCTACATTACTGTACTGCCCTCTACACTATTGTGCTGACCTCTACATTACTGAACTACCCTCTACATTACTGTAATACTCTCTACATTTCTGTACTGCCCTCTACATTACTGTACTGCCCTCAACATTACTGTGCTGCCCTCTATGTTACCGTGGTGCCTTCTACATTACTGAACTGCCCTCTACATTACTGTGCTGCCCTCTACATTACTGAACTACCCTCTACATTACTGTAATACCCTCTACATTTCTGTACTGCCCTCTACATTACTGTACTGCCCTCTACATTACTGTGGTGCCTTCTACATTACTGTACTGCCCTCTACATTACTGTGGTGCCTTCTACATTACTGTACTGCCCTCTACATTACTGTGGTGCCCTCTACATTACTGTACTGCCCTCTACATTACTGTACTGCCCTCTACATTACTGTGGTGCCTTCTACATTACTGTACTGCCCTCTATGTTACTGTGGTGCCTTCTACATTTCTGTACTGCCCTCTACATTACTGTGGTGCCCTCTACATTACTGTACTGCCCTCTACATTACTGTACTGCCCTCTACATTACTGTGCTGCCCTCTACACTATTATGCTGCCCTCTACGCTAGATGCATTCTGCCTTGTATAGAGTGCCATGGAATGATGCTGGAGAACACTGGGGACTGAGGAGAAGATCCAGAAGAGACACCACAAAGCCATAGCAAATGGAAACAGGCCAGAAGAACCCTCGTGCCTCCCCTGCATTCAGTATCATGGCTGACCTTTGACATCAGTACCTTCTTCGCATGGTTCTTCTGCTGTCCATTGAACCCATGAATACTGTATCTATTGAATATAAATCCAATAATTTCAGCTATATCTTGCTGCTCGCATGACAGATTTTGTAACCCTTACCCTGACACTCTGACCCTCAGGTTTCCAGCCAGGGAAAACTGCCTCGCAATGGCCTGTTTCAAGCCCCTTATGAACTTCACACATTTCAGTTAGATCACTCCATACTCATGTAAATTCAGTCCCTTCTCATACATACACCTGTCCTTTCCCTCCTGAAAATTCTCCTGGTGAACTTCCATGAAGCGCACAAGAAGAATAGTGCATTGTTCCTCAACTAAGTGAAACCAAAACTATAGGGAAATAGCTCAACAGCTGTCTCCTCATCTTCCACAGACTGCCCCTCAGTTGTATGTTTGGTCTGACCTTGAAGTGAAAACTCCTGTGGCTTCCCTGAACAGCCAGACGTCTCTCATCTCATCTTCAAAGCTCCTCCTGCTTGCTTGTGGACAGCAAGGGTAAAGCAGTCAGGTCAGGGCTGGCGAACATTACAAGTTCATTATGACTATGAGTGGCTGCAGACTGGAGACAGATATGAAGCAGATTCTCCACAAAGCCCATAAATCTCACAGGAGCTCTGTGGTTTTTATGAGGTACTTCCATTAGCTTCAATTACAATACAAACAATGTCTTTTTCCCATTTATGGCTAGTCCCATGAACCATTCACCCTCCTCACTTATAAAGCCATTTTCCATTTTAAAAAAGCAGCTCTGCACATGCACCGTCAAACAACCAGGAACTACGAACAGTGGCAACAAGGGCTGTTAGGTGATGAAGGTGAGCTTCAGTGTAGAGCAGGTGGGACTGAGAAAATTCTCCTCCCTCGGTTGTCCAGCAGGTGAAACATTAAAAAGTGGAAAATTGTGAATCTGTGTATCCCAGCAGAAAAAATGTTACCCATGTTACCCATTATTTGTTGTTTGTCACTCATTCTCAAGTTAGATCATGACATCTTGTTTATAAATACAGAGTTAACTGATGAGACCAATCTGGGCTTGGAAGTTCCTTTCACACGGTGCCAAGGGTGCAGCAATATCGCGGCATCTGAACTTTCACAAGCCTGGAATGGAAGCGCCAATGTGCAGGAATGGAAAAGCCTACTAAAAGTGGCGGACACAACACAGTCCATCGCGAGCACAATCCTCCCCACCTTTGAGCACATTTGCAAGGAACACCTCCACAAGAAGGCAGAATCCGTGATCAAGGAACCCCAGCATCCAGGCCATGCTCTCTTCTTGCTCCTGCCATTGAAGAGGAGGTACAGGGCTTTGGTCACACCCCACCAGGTTTGAGAACAGTTATTACTCTTCAACCATCAGGCTCCTGCACCACCGTGGATAACTTCACTCACCTCCACACTGAACTGATTTCAAAATCTATAGACCTACTTTCAAGGAGTCTACAGCTCATGTTCTCAGTATTTACTTATTTATTATTATTTTTTTTATTTGCGCGGTTTGTCTTCTTTTGCACATTGGTTATTTGTCAGTCTTTGTGTGTAATTTTTCATTAATTATATTGTATGTTTGTTCTACTGCAAATGCCTGCAAGAAAATGAATCTCAGGGTAGTATATGGTGACATATGCACTCAGCAACCATTTTGCTGTACACCTGTTTGTTAATGCAAATATCTAATCAACCAATCATGTGGCAGTAACCCAAAGCATAAAAGCATGCAGTCATGGTCAAGAGGTTCAGTTGTTGTTCAGGCAAACATCAGAATGGGGAAGAAATGTGATCGAAGTGACTTTGACCATGCAATGATTGTTGGTGCCAGATGGGATGGTTTGATTATCTCAGAAACTGCTGTTCTTCTGGGATTTTCTCACATAGAAGTTTAGAGTTTGCAGAAAATAGTGCGAAAAACAAAAAAAAAAATCCAGTGAGCAGCATTTCTGTGGGCTAAAACATCTTGTTAATGATAGAAGTCAGAAGAGGATGGCCAGACTGGTCCAAACTGACAGGAAGGCAATGGTAGCTCAATAACCACGTATTGCAACAATGGTGTGCAGAACAGCATCTCAGAGTGCACATCACTTTGAACCTCGAAGTGGATGGGCTACAGCAGCAGAAGATCGCAAAGATACACTCACTGGCCATTGTATTGGGTACCTGCCCCTGAGTAGATGTTCTTTCATAAATGTGCCTTGACCTCCGAATGCTCTCCTTTCCTCTTTACTTCCTCCATTCAAGCAAAGTTATATGAGCAAGCATTACTTCATATGTCGGTATGCCAAATAGGAGAATCCAGTGCTTGTTGTTCCCAGTGATATGTGTTCAGGAGTGTTCTAAGGTAGTTTTTGAATTTCCCTCTCTTTCCACCACATGACTGTTTGCCTTCAGTCAGCATATTATCTGTCTGGTGAGAGACTGTCGAGCTCCACGATGCCTGGGAGCATGATTTGCAAAAGGAGAATGCAAGCACTGCAAACGGTTAGGAAATCTGATGAAGTGTCATTGTGAAAGGATTGGAATACATCAGTAGGGAGGTTACATTTCAAATACAGCACATAGCCCAATGGGGAGGCCACTGCCAGAGAACCTGGTTCAGTATCGGTCCCCTTATTTAAGGAAGAAAGTGCAATGCAGTGGAAAGAATTCACAGACTTACTTGATTGATACTGGGAATAGTGGGTTGCTATCCACTTGTCCATGGCCTCCACTGGTCGTGCTGAGGTGACTCTCAGGTTGGAGGAACAACACCTTAGATTCCATCTGGCTAGTCTCCCAACCTGATGGCATGAACATTGGTTTCCTTAACTTCTGCTAGTCTGTCCCACTTCCCGCTTCTCTCTTTTCTCATTTCCCATCTGGCTCCCCTTTTACCCATTCTCTTCTCCTTATCTGCCCACCACCTCCCTGTGGTGCCCCACTTTCCTCCCTTTCTGTTATAATCCACCGTCCTTTCTTATCACATTCCTGCTTCTTCAGCCCTCTACCTCTTCTATCTACGACAAGCTTCTCACTTCCTCCTCCCTCCCCCACCCACTCACCTTCCCCCTTGGTGTCACCTATCATCCGCCAGCTTATACTCCTTCCCCTCCCCCACCTTCTTAGTTTGGCTTCTTCGTGAGCTGAAATTCAGTAACTTGAAGAGGCTGGGCTATAACAGGCGGGCTATTCATTATAATGGGTGGGTGGGAGGGAAGAGCAGTGCTTGTTTTGCTGTTTGTCGTTTGGTATGTTCTGTTTTGCTGTGCTTGTGTTGCCCTGTTGCGAACAGTAGGCATGCCATGATGGCACCGGAATACGTGGCGACACTTGTGGGCTGCCCTCAGCATTTCCTTGGGTGTGTTGGTTGTTAATGCAAACAATCCATTTCTCTGTACGCTTCAATGTGCATGTGATAAATAAATCTGAATCTGGATCTAGATTGTGATCACTCCCTTGAGAAGTCAAAATGCATAGAATGAAAGTGTGTAAGTAGAATGTTCTTTAGTCAAGGAATATATTTCTGCAAACAATTTGCCTGAAGCCTAGAAGATAGCAGCTGGTCAGCTCATTTCTAACTTGCCCACTTCTGCATAGCATCCTGAGAGTCAGGACACGCAGTGAGGGGGAGGTATGGGTGTCAGGTACCACCTCTCCCTGAATTTTTTTTGCAGAAATTCACGGGTACTCAATGATAAGGTGCTTTTGGCTTTTCTCAGACGAATAATAGTGGTATGCGATGCATCGTATCTAGATTATGATCCAAGCCCAGCCAGTGCACAAAGCTATTTATTTTAATTTTATTTACTTAGAGATACAGTGCAAAGACGGGACCTTCCAGCTTAAGGAGCCCGTGCCGCCCCATTACAGCCATGTGACCAATCTATCTGCTAACCTTCGCAACGTGGGAGGAAACTGGAGCACCTGGAGGAAACCCTGGCATTCACCATGGCGAACTGAACCCAAGTCACTGGTGTATGAACCAGTGTTTTCTTTGCCACTATTCCTGATATAATTCAGTTAATATCTTTCTATTTCTAACTACAGGTGTTTAACACGTTATGTTTTGTAACTCCAAAATACGAAGCTATTTCAAAGGAAAACAGGAGAGCCAAAGATATACCTGTCTTAGTTTTGTTTTTACTTTAAGTGAAGCAGTTGTCATGTGGTAGCATCGTGACAAATAAAATTCATGTATTTTAACATATCACCTGTAATGAAATATTTAAACAACCAAAAATGCTAATCAAACAGTATATGTACAATATTGCTAAAATATTACAATGCATATGTTCTATAATCAAGTAAAGTTTATTATCAGTATAACAGCAGTGACCAACTTCGCTGGTTGTAAAAGACCCTGCATCATCCTAGAGTCATGGTAAGTGTTAGAGAGATGAGAGTTGTTATTTGAGTTTTGTGGACCAAGTGATGCATAGTGCAGTAACATTATTTATGTTTGTTGCCTGTCCCCTGATCACGTAGTCACCTATATGCTGGCAGTGCATAGAGTTTGGAGAAGAAACTAGAATATTTCCTTCCCACATCTATTAAATGCATTTGGTCACTCTTTAAAAAAAGGCTAACCAAATTTTATAAGTGGCTATGGCGTGGAACAGATCTATTGTAAAACCATTCGAAGGAACTTAGGAAAGCTTAGTAGTATTAGTTTAAAATGTTTCTTCATAAAATTTCTCCATAAATTTAGAAAAACATCACAGACAGATTACACAGACCACTTTAGCAACTTTACAGGCATGCCAATCTATTTTGGGGATAGAAAGGGAGTTAAAGAGATAAAGAAATTGAGGGGATTATGAGAGAGAAACAGGGGGGAGGAAGAGTAAAAGTAAAAGGAAAGAAAGTGAGAGAAAATATAGTCATACATAACTTTGCAGCAAAGAAAGAGGTCTATCATTCTGTTGCTAACTCCTTGATAGAACAGTAGTCTTGAATCTTACATCCCTGTTTTTTGTATAGAAGTTGTAGGTTCTCTATGAAAAAATAACTCGCTGCACCTCAATTTTAGATACACATGAACACAAGAGATTCTACAGATGGTGGAAGGGTTGTGAATTCTGGCTTGGTAACACTGCCTCCTTCTCCCCCTTTGTCCTACAACAGGCTGCTACTGTCTCAGCTTAAAAGTAGTATGGAATTTGGTACTTTTTCTGGATATAAACTTAATTTACATAAAAGTGAATTTTTCCTATTAATAATTATTCTGATTATTATGATCAAATACCTTTTAATGCTGCCAAAAACCATTTTACTTACCTTGGTATCAAAATTACAAAAAATTTTAAAGACCTATGTAGGTATAATTTCTTCCCTATAGTTGAATGCACTCAACAGGCGCTTTCTAAATAGTCACCTATGTCGATGTCATTGATAGGTAGAATAAATACTATAAACATGGTTATTCTACTGAAATTTTTATATATATTTCCAGCAGTTCCCTCTTTTGTTTCAAAAACATTTTTTGATAAAATGGATTCTCTGATTTTGCCTAATGTTTGGAATAATAAAAGCTGTAGAGTGAATAAACTTTTATTGCAAAAATAAAAAAAGATGGAGGACTGGCTTTATCAAACTTTAGATTTTATTATTGGGCAATTAATATTCACTATATTACTTTTTGGATTTATGATATAGACGATCAAAATCGCCCTTCATGGTTACAGTTGGAGGAAAATTCAGTAATGGGGTTTTCGTTAGCTTCTTTATTAGGAGCTCCTCTTCCGTTTTCACTCTCCAGAATAGGTAGACAAGCTCTCAACCCTATTGTTAAACATATTTTAAAAATTTGGTTTCAATTTCGTAGATTTTTTACTTTCTAGTAATATTTATTCTAATTTCTTTTTTAAATCATCAACTTTGGATAAGGCTTTTTTAACATGGAAAATTAAGGGAATAAAAACTTTTTTAGATTTGTTTTTACAAGACTGTTTAATGTCTTTTTCACTGTTAATGGATAAATATGATATCTCTAATACACATTTTTTTCAGGTATTTACAGGTTAGGAATTTTTTATGTGATTTTTTACCGAATTACCCCTTGGCCTGCACTTTAAATTTGGCTTATGTTATTTTTCAGTTTAAACCTTTTCAAAAACGTTTAATAGCTATCATTTATAAACAGTTAATGAATAGGCTTGTTGCCTAATGATAGGGTTCAACGCACCTGGGAAGTAGAACTTCAACATTCACTTTCAGATAATCAATGGAGTAAAATTTATTATTTAGTCAATAATTCATCTATCTGCGCACAGCATATCTTAATTCAGTTTAAGATAGTACACAGGGCCCATATACCCAAAGATAAATTGGCACATATTTTTCCTAATATAAGCCCTATTTGTGACAGATGTAATGCAGAAGTGGCTACTCTAACTCATATGTTTTGGTCATGTGTAAGTTTAAATAATTTTTGGAGGGATGTGTTTGGAATATTATCTAAAGTTATAGATATGGATGTTCAACCTAATCCACTTACAGCAATGTTTGGAATTATTCCAGAGGAAGCAAGCAAAGTGTCTGCTTCCACCCAACATGTGATAGCTTTTTCAACTTTACTGGCCAGGAGAGCTATTTTGCTACACTGGAAAGAATCTAATCTGCCTACTGTTTTCTATTGGCTCTCCTCCATTATGTCATGTCTAAGCTTGGAGAAAATTAGAAGCCAGACATTCAATACATCCTTTAATTTTGAACAAGTCTGGCGACCCTTTATTCAATATTTCACATGATTTAATTTATTTTTATTTATTTATTTTTCTTTATTCTCTTTGGGGAAAATCCTTATCCATGAAGGTTTGGAGATGACTGGAAGGATGTGTTTTTTTTCCTCTCTCTTTTTTTCTGATTTTTTTCCTCAATTGGACTGCCCAGTCTTACTTTTTCTTCTCTTTTTTCCCCTTTCTCTTTTTTTAATTTCAGTTTAGTTAGTGGGGTTTTTTTCCTTATCAATAAAATTTTCAATCCTTTTTTTATGATTGCTATGAGGAGTTGTAGTTTTTTTGACCATTGTATATATAACAGCATAATATTTTATCTATTTGATTTTGACATTATATACTTTCAGTTTTTACTATTGCTGTTTATATGTCTTTTATATTATCTACTTGTTAAACTCCTCTTCCGATTTGTGCATTCTTTATTTGGAAATCAATAAAACGATTGAAAAAAAAGTAGTGGTGTTAAGTCACTGAGGTATTTACATTAAAAATGTGGAAGATCCCAAGTCATTTCATAGGAGCAGAAGCAAAGATGGAATTAAAACCAACCAATGTTTTCAACGAGGAAGGAGAATAGGATACAAAGGTTTATGGAGTGAAATCTAGAGGAGGGGCACTCAAGATAATTGGATAAATTGAACTTTGCATTATGAAAGGATTTCCATTTTTGACCAATTTTTTAGATTTGTTTCAAAAAGTAACATCCTATGAACAAAGGTGAACCAGTAGATGTTTCCAGAAGACACTTGATAAAGTGCCACAAAGGCTATTGCAGATTATAAACGCTGGTGGAGTAGACACCAGACGCTAGAATACTACAGCACAGTACAGCCCCTTTGGCCCTCAATGTTCTGCCCACCCATACATTCCTTAAAAAAAGTACTAAACCCAGAAGTAAAATTGTTGTGGGTGACTAACAGGAAACAGGGAACAGGTATGAGTGAGTCTCTTCAGGTGAGGGGTGTGCCATAGGGATCAGAGCCAGGGCTCAACTTCTTACAGTTTATATAAGTACTTGGATGAAAGCTTTGACTGTGTGGTTGCAATATTTTCCTGATGATTGAGCGGTAAGTTGTAAAGAGGACAGAAGGAGGTTACAAAGGGATATAAATAGGTTAAATAAGTGGGCAAAATCTGCCTAATAGAGGATAATACAAGATTGTTCACTTGGGCAGATTTATTTTTAAATTACACTATCAAAAATGCATCTAAATGGCGAAAGCTTGTAGAAGACTAAAGGATCTTGGTGTCCAGTGTGTGATTCACAATGGAATGGAGATACAGTAAGTACACAGAGACACACACAGGATGCTAGAGGAACTCGGCAGGTCAACAGCATCTATGGAGGGAAATGGACAGTCAGTGTGTCAGGTCAAGACTTTTCATCAGGATCGGAAAGAAGGAGGGGAGGTAGCAAGTATAGAAAATAGGGGCCAAGGGTGGAACAAGAGCTGGCGAGTGATAGTTGAATCCGGGCGAGGAGGTTGGTGATAGGGGAGAGCAGTAAGTATGTACGAAGCTGGTAGGTGATAGGTGGGAAGATGAAATCTGATAAGAGAGGACAGTAGACCATAGAATAAAGAAAAGGAGGTGCCGAGGAGAACCAGAGAGAGGAATATATGGGTATTGGGCAGATTGAGAGGACAGGTGTAGAGCAACGATGGGGTCATGGGACTGGCAGTATAAGGGGGAACGGGGACAGCGGAAAGCGAATACTGGAAGTTAGAGACATTCATGCTGGCTGGAGACCACCAAGGCAGAATATGAAGTGTTGTTTCTCTAATCTGAATCTAGCCTCAATTTGACAGTAAATTGTCTGACTCCGGACAGACTTGTCGGTATGGGAAAGGGAAGTGAATTAAAATGGCTGGCCACAGACATCCTGGCTGGTCTGGTGGATGGAGCAAAGATGCTCTGGGTCCACTGGCTACCCATAAGGTACTGGTCCACCACTTCCCTTCATTGTTTTTATGCTGGCTATCCCCCCTCCTTCTTTCTAGTCCTCATGAAGGATTTTGACTCGATACATCGATTGTCCTTCTCCCTCTATAGACGCTGCCTGACCTGCCAAGTTCCTCCAGCATTTTGTGTTGCTCCAGATTTCCAGCATCTGCTGTCTCTCTTGTGATGGCAAGTACACAATTCAATTACACAGGGCACTGGTGAGATCACATCCAACACTGACGATACTCCAAAATTAGCTTCAGTGCACACAAGGCATTTCAGTGCATCCAGAGACTGTGAACATCAAACACTGAACCCTTCGGCCCACAATGTTGTGCCTACCCTTTAACTTACTCCAACATCAATGTGAAAGCATATTCTGTTTCTTTCTTACAGCAGGAAGAGGCAGAGCCTCTGCAGGAGGAACATTGTCATGTGAAGAACGGAAGAACTTGCAGCTGACTGGCCAGAGGTTCAGATGGCTTTGTTTGCTCAGCAACAAGGGAGGTCACACACATCTACACACGATGGCCTGTGTCCAGCTTGAAGAGGTAGCATCAGGCAGACTTCTCTGTAAATTCAAGAAGTTTGGAACAGTCTCAGTCAGCTGTTAAAAACAGCTGTCAAAAAGCTGTTAAAAATGTTTCCTGTTTATAGATATTTATTTCTTAGATTAGCGTCAACTTTCTGCCTTAAAACAAATAGGCAATTACAAGCTAACACAATCTGCTATAAACATTAATATATTTTAAAGATAAAAATGAGCACCTTTTTAACCACTTTGGATTTGTGTATGCTTGCTTAATGCTCGCACCGTTGCATTTCTGTTTCTTGGAATCAGATAAGGCTAGTACCGTTTAAGTTTGGCTTCAGAAGGTCAAAGGCAGGGGTCACCAACCTTTTTTGCACAGCGGACTGGTTTAATATTGACAATATTCTTGCGGGCCAGCCGACGGGGGGGCAGGGAGGGTGGGGGTGTTAATCACAACCGGAATATAGGACCCGTATTATAAGTGATAAGTCACTTATAAATGGCTAATACACTCAATTTAATTTCTAAAGGTTTTATCTAATGAATTTAATATTAAACACACAGTGCATATTTTCCTCGCATGAACATAGTGATAAGTCAATTATAACTCACATAAGTCAATACGAGCATCAGAACATTTTAAGTAACGTTTGGATATTAAACACACAGCGCATATTTTCCTCGCATGAACATATAAAATCATTGTAACACACTAGTGAGAGGACAAGGAAAGGGCTGGAGGTCCCCGTACTGGGGCCGCAGCAGTCACAGTCCAGAGAGAGTGACCGACTGAGCGAGGAGTGTGACAGGGCGTGTGCCCGCCCCCCCCCCCCCTTAAGTAGGTAGGATCTGTCGGCTGGCAAAAGTTTGGCTCGAGGGATGACTATCGCAGCGAGGTAGCTGCTCTGCTACTTATGAAACACTGAGCCTGAATTAGGTCATCTGCGAATATTTTAGCACCAGGCTCCCCACGAACATTCGGTGTGCCAAACAGGTTTAGAGGCGGCGCCCATCTGTTCGCGCTCCAGGCCAGTAGCATCGGCACTTCTCGCCGGCCGCGTGAGGCCAACCAGTGATCCCTGGTGCGAGGGTGTCACTGCATTTAGATGACCTCGCATGGGTGATGACTTCGTGTGCATTCAAGTTCAACAGTGGGCGTGACAGGGAATGAGGAAAGGTGCAGCTGACTCATATCATTTCTTATCGACAAATCATATTGTTTCCTCGCGGCCCGGTAGCACATGGTTTGCAGCCCAGTACCGGTCTGCGGCCCAGTGGTTGGGGACTACTGGCCAAAGGGTTAGGAATTCCCTTGTGCTGGTTCTGTCTGACTTCCTCAGCCAGCAAGGCCCAGAGCTCCAGGGCAGAGGAAAACAGGGCAGCCACAGATGGGCCAGCATCGAGGGGATTGTCAGTTTTGAGGGGTAGAGCAACATCTAAGGGCAAATGATAATTGTTTTATTGCCCTATGTACCAAGACACAGTGAAAAACTTTGCATGACGTCTAGACAGATATACACAGGTACAATGAGGTAGTGCAAAGGGTAAAGCAATAGCTGAGTGCAAAATGAAGTGCTCCAGTTCTGGGGAAGGTGCAACGCAGGCCAGCATTGAGCCTGATGTGAGGGCAAGTGGGAGAGCAAAGTGGCTGGAGCACTGAACTGTATCAAGCAGCAAGGGAGGTGGTGTGGGAGTGAACGCTAAGCAAAGTGCACATGGAAAGTCAACAGTCAGGAATGCCCCCCGACAGCACAGCAGATACTGTATGATAGGGCCTGCTAGCAAATGACCCTGTCAAATCTGCTAGCAGGCCCCAGGACCACTACTCGTCTCTGGAGTTGCTACTCCTGGTGTATTCATTGTTGTCATTTTTTACATCAACCTTCCCAAATGTTGGTATTTCTCAAAGCCTGAATTAGCCAGACAGACTCCGGACTATGGAACTGATCAATCCTGATAATTACACCACATAGATATTTCTCTGTTTCAGCCTAGGCCTCCCCTTATCTCTTTTTACCATTGTAACAACTGGCTCTTCTGCCTTCAGGTAAGACCTTTCATTCTACAAGTACGTGAAGAGCAAGAGGATAAGATATGAGAGAATAGGACCAATCAAGTGTGACAGTGGAAAAGTGTGTATGGGATCGGAGGAGATAGCAGAGAGACTTAATGTATACTTTGCTTCAGTGTTCACTACGCAAAATGATTTTGGCAATTGTAGGGGTTGTACAGTGGATTGAAAAGCTTGAGCATGTAAATATTAAGAAAGAGGATGTGCTAGAGTGTTTGGAAAAGCATCAAGTTGGATAAGTCACCGGGACTGGATGAGATGTACCCCAGGCTACTGTGGGAAGTGAGGGAGGAGATTGCTGAGCCTCTGGCAATGATCTTTGCATCATTAATGAGGACGGGAGAGGTTCCAGAGGATTGGAGGGTTGTGGATGTTGCTCCCTTATTCAAGAAAGGGGGTAGAGATAACCCAGGAAATTATAGACCAATGAATCTTACCTCAGTGGTTGGTAAGTTGATGGAGAAAATCCTGAGAGGCAGGATTTATGAACATTTGGAGAGGTATAATATGATTAGGAATAGTCAGCATGGCTTTGTCAAGGGCAGGTTGTGCCTTACGAGCCTGATTGAATTTTTTGAGGATGTGACTAAACTCATTGATGAAGGTAGAGCAGTAGATGTAGTGTGTATGGATTTCAGCAAGGCATTTGATAAAGTACCCCATGCATGGCTTATTGAGAAAGTAAGCAGGCATGGGATCCAAGGGGACATTGCTTCATGGATCCAGAACTGGCTTGCCCTCAGAAGGCAAAGAGTGGTTGTAGACGGGTCATATTCTGCACGGAGATCGGTGACCAGCGGAGTGCCTCAGGGATCTGTTCTGCGACCCCTACTCTTTGTGATTTTTATAAATGACCTGGATGAGGAAGTTGAGGGATGTGTTAGTAAATTTGCTGATGACACGAAGGTTGGAGGTGTCGTGGAAAGTGTGGAGGGCTGTCAAAGGTTACAATGGGACATCGATAGGATGCAAAACTGGGCTGACAAGTGGCAGATGGAATTCAATCCAGATAAGTGTGAGGTGGTTCATTTTGGTAGGTCAAAGATGATGACAGAATATCGTATTAATGGTAAGACTCTTGGCAGTGTGGAGGATCAGAGGGATCTTTGAGTCCGAATCCATAGTACACTTAAAGTTGCTGTGCAGGTTGACTCTGTGGTTAGGAAGGCATACGGTGCATTGGCCTTCATCAATTGTGGGATTGAGTTTAAGAGCCGAGAGGTAATGTTGCAGCTATATAGGACCCTGGTCAGACCCCACTTGAAGTACTGTGCTCAGTTCTGGTCGCCTCACTACAGGATGTGGAAACTATAGAAAGAGTGTAGAAGAGATTTGCAAGGATGTTGCCTGGATTGGGGAGCATGCCTTATGAGAAAAGGTTGAGTGAACGTGGCCTTTACTCCATAGTGTGACAGCGGATGAGAGATGACCTGATAGAGTGATGAAAGGTGATAAGGTGATGAGAGGAATTAATTGTGTGCATAGTCAAAGGCTTTTTCCCAGAGCTGAGATGGCTAGCATGAGAGGGCACAGTATTAAGGTGCTTGGAAGCAGGTACAGAGGAAATGCCAGGGGTAAGTTTTTTTACTCAGAGACTGGTGAGTGCGTGGAATGGGCTGTTGGCGACAGAGGTGGAGGTGGATACAATAGGGTCTTTTAAGAGACTCCTGGATAGGTACATGGAGCTTAGAAAATAGAGGACTATGGGTAACCCTAGGTAATTTCTCAGGTAAGGACATGTTTGGCACAGCTTTGTGGGCCAAACTGCCTGTATTGTGCTGTAGGTTTTCTATGTTTCCGTGTCATAGGAGATATTTAATTGTTTCTTGTCTCAATGTCAATTGGATATATGCTGTCCTGTAGCTTTCAATTTATAATTTCCTGCAAAGGCATGTAACTCTCCACTGAGAATACAGAGACTGAGAGATGTTACTTCACAACTGTTTCTTTGTCTCACGAGTCTCGGTTTGGTCTATATTTTAGAATTCAATTATCACAGATGGTTTCTCAAAGCACCTCTGTAGCTGTTATCAATGCCTTTGGTTAAGTTCTGTGAGCATCCTCAGAGAACATCACAGACCATTACCTAACCTTGAGTGTGGCTGGTTCAAACAGGAAACACTGCCCGGTCTTCTCTTATGAGATGGTCATTTTTAACCTTTTGCCGGTTGCCTTTGTATTGTATTTCACTTCTCACAGTGACCTGCTGCTCAGGTGAAGATGGCTTCTCCTTCCATCGTGCTTCCTGGAGGCTCAGCTACCAGTCACGGGGTAACTCAGTGCACAACTTTAAACAGCATACTGTAGTTAAGTACAACACTGAAAGCTTTTGTAAAGTTTATAAACTCCATTAAAAACTGTTGAGTTTGTTAGTTATTCTTATATTATTATAATATATACTAGATTGTTATTCTATATAGGTTGCTAGGCAGGAGATAAAGCTACCACTATGTACACAGCATGATTGCATAGCTTCATCCAACTCTGGTCATCCAACTCTCTCAATCCTGTTGCTCCAGCACTGTCAGTGCACCTTTAGCTATTCAACATTTAAATCAGGAGCAGGCAAAGGCCACTCGGACCCTTTACCTGATTCATGGCTGATATGGCTGTGACCTTAACTCTGCATTCCCACCTGGCCCCAGTCACTTGCCTGAGCAAGCAGAAACATCAGACCTCTAGGAAGTGGGTTGGAAGTTTTCCCAGTGTTTAACCTATCAAGAACCTGTCTACCTCGCAATTAAAACTATTCGAAGATTCTTCTTCCATCAGCTGAGAGAGAGAAGGAGAGAGAGAGAGGGGGGGGGGGAGAGAGAGGGGAGAGAGAGAGAGAGAGAGAGAGAGAGAGAGAGGGGAGAGAGATGGGGGAATTGGGGAGAGAGAGGGGAGAGAGGGAGGAGAGAGAGGGGAGAGAGGGAGAGAGAGAGAGGGGAGAGAGAGGGAGAGAGATGGGGGAATTGGGGAGAGAGAGGGGAGAGAGGGAGAGAGAGAGAGGGGAGAGAGGGAGAGAGAGAGAGAGGGGAGAGAGAAGGAGAGAGCCCCAACTCTCAGAGAGGAGATTTCACATCTTAAATGGGTGACCTCCCATTTCTGTTCAGCATCTCCCAATATCAAGATCTCCCACAAGATCAAACAAGTTTATGAGTAGGCTATGGAAGCAGAAATACAGACATTATGACTCTGAGGCATTTTATTTGTTCCAGGAGAACGCTTTGCTCTTTATTGAATTGTTCTAGCCAGTGTGATGCCATTCCAACAGTAATGCATTCCCTCAGTAATCACCTTAAACATCAATTGAAGGAAAACTTTAATGCAACTCCTCTGCCTTGGGGGTTCAGAAAGCACATGGGATGAGACTTTAAAGACATAAAACTGTAAATGAAGGAAAAAAAAAGAAAGGAAGGGCTTACAGATATTATTTTAGAGATTCAGTGAAAACAGAAACCTGTCAGGGATTTCATTGGAGAATTGAACAGAAACTGGGTGAGCCATAATGTGCCAAAAAAAAGGGAAAATGGGGTCGAATTGACAGTGGACTGAATGGTCTCTTTCTTGCTGTAAAATTCAATAACATAAAATGATTCTATAACTTATATATATTTAATCAATTTATTTAATTTTTCATTTTCCAGGATCTGCTAGCATGCCCAGTGCCCTGTGTTTGCTCTCCATCATGAATTGCCCTTGACAAGGTTGTAGTAAATAGTCTTCTTGAATCACTAAAGTCGATCTGGTAATGATGCTGTAGGCCAGAAAGAACTACAGTAAATCAATGAATTTGAATGAATCAAGGACAGTGAAAGCAGACAAACCAATTGTCTTTGTTCTTGCCATGAGGCTGAAGGAATGGAGGCTGCCATTTTGTGAAGCTGCTCTGCACCCTCCATTTTGTGAACTGGAGTTGTTTGTCTAGATTAGTATTTTAACGTAAACATGATGATACTCCAGGTAATGTACTGGACAAGGGATCATTTCCAAATAAGATGTTATTTGTGAGGTGTTCTTTGGTTAGATATAACATGCAAGGCTTTGAATGGTGGGGTCTGTGTCTGCTCTGAGTGTTTAGAGCAGGTTACTCATTTGGTAAGTGATTTAGAATGAAAAGCCATAAATGACCAGTTGTCACTTATGAAATAAGGGCAATAACTGGATACTGGCTTGGACCAGAGACAATAAGAAGGTGTGGTGGGTCAGTCAGATGACCCATAGCCAATAACACTGAAATGTCACATTTGGAACTGGTAAGGAATGAATAAAAGAGCAGAAGTTTTGATTGCAAATTAGCGACAACTTTCTCCATGACCCACTGTCATGGATATGAAATACCCCACGGGCACATGGAGATTGGAGTGGGACCACGAGGAACACATGGCCAGCATAGAACCCTTTTCCTGGTATTACATTTTGTGTTCTTTGACTGTTCACGGAGGGTCAGGAAAACTTAATAGGTGTGCACACAGGCATTTGGTTGTGTAAGTTCACGTGCTCTTCCGTTAAGGCAATAATGGTACTTGTCAGTATATGCAGATTCTGTCTGTGTCTAACTGATCAACGGGCATTCCCTGTAACAATGCCAGCTCCAGATTTAGGCTGGGCAATTCTGAAGGACCAACAATATATTTTCAATTTGCTGGTAGAAGTTACAGGAGGCGTTACTGATTGGCCAGGACACTGAGTATAGACTGTTGGGACATCTGTTGTTTGGGTCATTGTGTAGGTTGTTACTAAGGTTGTTACACATATGGAGTACTCTATGTAGTTTTTGACACTCTCTTGTAAGAAGGATATAGTTAAGCTAAAAAGAATGCAGAAAATATTTACATGAATGTTGCCAGGACTGGAGGGCTTGAGTTATAGGGAGAGATTGGCCAGAGTAAGTTTTTATTCCTTGAAATGTAGGAGAATGAACAGTGACCTTACAGAAATGATTAATATTCTGGGAGGCTTGCATAAGTTGGTTGGTAACAGACTTTTCCCCAGGACAGGGGAGTCCAAAACTAGATTTAGGATGAGTTTATGGTCAAAATATGAGTTTGGCTTTGAACTTAGTGGCAATTAAACAAGCCACAAGTTCCTAGAATAAGCTAAGTCCCAGAAGGCGTTTTAGTTTAAGAATGTAACATATGACTCTCCCTTTGTCCTATCCAACTTTTTTGAGATAGAACTGCAAGAAAGCTGTACAAGAAAGAAATGCAAAAGTCAAATCTTTAATGTTCAATAATCCAAATATTTACTTTGTGTCTGTACTGAGGTTGGCTGCTAATGCAATGCCTGGCAAAGAGCTCAAGCCACCCTTGAATGACAACTATTTGTGCTATGAGTTGGGTAATGAAAGTTTGCCCAAATGGACTTCACAAATAAATGCTAAATAATCTGGAACGTGGAATAAAAAAATCACTCTTGTGAAATTTATGTGAAACCAAATAAATAAATAAACATAATATACTTAATCAGATTTCTCAATGCATGCACAGATGACGTGGCTTCCTGATACAACAAAAACACAATGTGAACCATTTCTAGAGATGCAATCCCCCTCCCCCACCACCCCCTATAACACAGGAGTCACGTGCATGAAGCTAGGACCTACTTACATATGCCAAAGTAATTTTAAAAATCAAGACATACTTTCCTTCCAAAACAAAATCGTCCATTCGATTTTTGCTTTTACTAACCTCTGTGTAAAGAAATAGCAATAGGTTGAGAGGGCAACGTAGAAAAAATGAGGTTTGGCAGATTACTCCACATCTATCAAATCCGTTCTCAGCAAAGAATAGCTTCGTAAAAAAAAACAAAATTAATGTTTTTAGAAACTGTATGTCTGTAGAAAACAGAAGCAATCAGATCATCTAATCTAGGATGAGAGTCAGCAAATTGTACGACAATACAATAACTAACTCAACAGCTGGCCTTAGTCCTAGATGTAAATGAGCCAGAATTTCCACTTCAAGGTTGAGAAGGTTCATTTTTGGGATTTGGCATGGTAGGCAATTCCTACATTTTATTTACCAGCTTCAGTTTTACACTTCCTTTAGCTGCTGTAGTATGTGTGCATCGAAGGTCCCACCACAGTAGATCAGTGTGCATCCATGGGAGGGTTATTTGCACATGGTGGGGTTCCACTGTGCCTGCTCTTCTCATAATTGACCTCGTGGATCTTGGAGGCCATGGTTCCAGGGTAAAGGACACATTTGTTGACGGAATGGGTAGATAGGATTGGCTTTAGAGTGGCATTACTTTCCATAGTTGAACAGCCTTAGACTATTTTGCACAAGAAAGGGAAGCTTGACTGAGGAGTTCAATGTCTTGGCCAAAGAGTGGAAAATGAAGACATTTCATCTATGGAGTAGCTTTCATATCATCTGTGTGCATTAATGTAATGAAACATGGATATCAATTTTGAACTGCAAAATCCTCATAACTAGTAACAACATGAAAATATTGGAGATGCTGGAAATCTGAGGTAGAAACAGAAAATAGTGCCTAGCCTGCATTTTGTGTGTGTTGTATGTTTTTAAAGGGAGAATGAAACTACAGCTGTGAGGATACCATTGCATCTAGTGACCCTGTGATCTCTGTCCCAAAGGCCAATGTCAGAGCTTTGAAGAAAATGAGTCCTCACAAAGCGACAGGCCCTAATGATGTATCTGATAGGGCTCCAAAAACCTGTATTAATCAACTGGTGGGTGTGTTCCAAGACATTTTCAATCTCCCATTACTACAGTCAGAAATTGCCACTTGCTTCAAAAGGGCAACAATTATACCAGTGTCCAAGAAGAGCAGGAGTGAACTGCCTGAGTGACTATCGCCCGGCAGCACTCACATCTACAGTGATGAAATGCTTTGAGAGGTTGGTCATGGCTAAAATCAATTCCTGCTTAATCAAGGACCCGGTCCGACTGCAATTTGCCTCTCGCCACAATAGGTCTAGAGCAGATGCAATCTCATCGGCTCTTCACATGGCCTTGAATCACAGAAAAATACTAACACCTACGTCAGTCTGCAGTTCATCGACTACAATTCAATGTCTAACACAATCACTCCTGCAGTCCCTCTGCAACTGGATCCTTGACTTCCTCACCGGAAGACAATGGCCTGTGCAGATCAAATAGCATCTCCACCTCGCTGACAATCAGCACTGGCACACTTCAGGGATGTGCCACCGCTCTACTCTCTCTACACCTATGATTGTGTAGCTAGGCACAGCTCAAATGCCATCTATAAATTAACTGACGATGCAAATATTGTTGGCAGAATTTCAGATGGTGACGAGAGGGCGTACAGGAGCGAGGTAGATCAGCTGGTTGAGTGGTGTCACAGCAACAACCTTGTATTCAACATCAGTAAGAACAAAGAATTGATTGTGGACTTCAGAAAGGTTAAGACGAGGGAACACACACCAGTCCTCAGAGAGGGATCAGAAGTGGAGAGAGTGAGCAATTTCAAGTTCCTGGGAGTCAACATTTCTGAGGATCAATCCTGCAGTTATAAAGAAGCCATAGCAGAGGTATATTTCAGCAGTGTTGTGGAAATTTGGTAAGAATACTCAAAAGTTTCTACAAACGAATTATGCTGAGCATTCTGATAGGCTGTATCATCATCTGGTATGGGGGTGGGGCACTACTCAGGATCAAAATAAGCTGCAGTCAGTTCCATCATGGGCACTAGCCTCCCCAGAATGCAGGGCATCTTCGAGGAGTGGTGCCTCAAAACGGCAGCATCCATCACCGAGAACCCCCATCACACAGGGGACATGTCCTCTTCTCATTGATACCATCAGGGAGGAGGTATGGGAGGCTGAAAGCACAAAATCAACGATTCAGGGATAGCTTCTTTCCCTTTGCTGTCAGATTTCTGAATGAGCATTGAACCCATGAACACGACCTCTCTACTTTTTTTTCTTTTTGCACTACCTGTACTTATTTAATTTTACTTTTCTAATATATATATCTTATTCTAATTTATAGTTTTATTACTATGTATTGCCGCCTAACAACAAATTTCACACATATACCAATGATATTAAACCTGATTTTGATTCTGATTCTGATTTGGAAACACAAAAGGTTCTGCAGATGCTGGAAAACCATAGTTAAATACATAAACTTCTGGAGGAACTCAGTGGTTCAGGCAGCAATTATGAAGAAGAATAAACAGTCAATGTTTTGGGCCAAAACCCTTCATCACTATCAATATTTTGGCCCAATACCTGATTTTACCATCAGCTATCATTCAATTTGATAACATTTCTCTGAAGATCCTTAGAATGCCTTAATGACATTAGCAGCGAGAGAGAGAGAGAGAGAGAGAGAGAGAGAGAGAGAGAGAGAGAGAGAGAGGGAGAAAGGGAAGAGAGGGAATGAGAGAGTGAGAGAGAGAGAAAGGGGGAGGGAATGGGAGAGAGGGAGAGAGAGAAGGGGACAGAGAGAGAGAGAAAGAGAGGTCATTTGTTATAGGAAGGGGTGCAAAGAAGACCCACAAGAATATTACCAGGTCTCGAGGGCCTGAGTTACAGGGAGAAGTTGGCCAAGCCTGGACTTCATTCCTTGGAATGTAAGAGACTGAGGGCTGACTGTCTATAACATCATGAGAGGCATAGTTAGTTTGAACACATACACTTTTTCCTTTAACACATACGCTTAAAGGCATAAGTTTAAGGTGAGGGGTAAGATTTAAAGAGACATGAGAGGTGACTTCTTCCCACAGAATTTGGTGTTTATGGAACAATCTGTCACAGGAAGTATTGGAGACAGGTACAATAACAACATTTACAATACATTTGGTTAACTATATAGGTAGGAGGAGTTTTGAGGGATGTAGACCAAAGCTAGGTAAACAAAAGTAGCCCGAGGGAAACATTGACAACATGGTGATGGGCTTAATTTCTTACTGTCAGACCACATGCCTCTGTGGCATGGACAGCAATATCTAACCCTCTTCCTAACGCACCCGTTACAGAGACAACCCTTAAACTTAATGATAATCAGTTACCGGAAATCGGAGACTAGAGGTGGAGGTGGTAGGAAAGCTCAGCCAGTCACCTGCAGAGAGAAACCGTTCCAGGTGAGAGACTCTGCACCTCAGTTCCGAAGAAGGGCTTGAAATTACAAACTCGGCTTCTTCCTCCACAGCCGCTGCTTTACATGCTGAACATTTCCAGCATTTCATCAAGTAACACACACAAAATGCTGGAGGAACTCAGCAGGTCAGGCAGCATCTAGAGAGGGGAATAAATAAATGGAATTCTTGGAAGGAGGGAAAATGTCAGCAGTGCGGTGAAAGCTTTACAGCGCTTGAGCGTTCTGAGTGTCACTGAACTCACCGTTCTGCAGTGGGCTGGAGAGATTGTGGCACTGAGTACAGTGTTACAGGAAAAGGAAGCAGCAGAGTAATGAAACAGGGCTATTTAGCCCTCCAACCCTGCTTCCTCATTCAGATACTATAACCTAAAGGAAAGAGTTAGTGTCAATGTGCAATCCCAACCTCAGTCTAAGCATCCTTGCAGAGTTGGAGCTCCTGTTATATGAGGGAAATGGCATAGCTCTCAATTTTGGATACTACTGCAAGAAGAAAAGTTTATCCCACACCATTCAGTCAAATATTTCAAATAATCATAAACACTATAATTAGTTCAAGATTCAAGATTCAAAGAACCTTTATTATCATGTATGAAGGATAGAACCCTGAGATTCATCTTCCCACAGACAGCACAAAACAATGAAGAACCATCTGTGACTGTCCCAGGGTGAGACAACCTGGAATCCCTTCATCTTTGACAGTCCCAGTGTGAGACAAGCTGGAATCACTTGTTCCACACTGGGTCAATCACAGATGAAGGGATTCCAGCTTGTCTCACACTGGGACAGTCAAAGGTAAAGGTCTACCAGCTTGTCTCACACTGGGACAGTCCCAGATGAAGTGATTCCACCTTGTCTCACACAGGTACATTCACAGGTGAATGGATTCCATCTTGTATCACACTGGGACAGTCACAGGTGAAGGGATTCCACCTTGTCTCACACGGGTACATTCACAGGTGAAGGGATTCCATCTTGTCTCACACGGGTACATTCACAGGTGAAGGGATTCCATCTTGTCTCACACGGGTACATTCACAGGTGAAGGGATTCCACCTTGTCTCACACGGGTACATTCACAGGTGAAGGGATTCCATCTTGTCTCACACTGGGACAGTCACAGATGAAGGGATTACAGCTTGTCTCACACCGCGACAGTCACTGTTAAAGGGATTCCAGCGTGACTCACATTGGGACTGTCACAAGTAAAGGGATTCCAACTTGTCACACAATGGGACTGTCACAGATGAATGGATTCCAGCTTGTCTCACACTGGGACAGTAACAGATGAAGGAATTCCAGCTTGTCTCACACTGGGACAGTCACAGATGAAGTGATTCCAGATTGTCTCACACTGGGGCAGTCACAGGTGAAGTGATTCCAGCTTGTCTCACACTGGGACTGTCACAGGTGAAGTGATTCCAGTTTGTCTCACTCTGGGGCAGTCACAGGTGAAGTGATTCCAGCTTGTCTCACACTGGGACAGTCACAGGTAAAGGGATTTCAGCTTGTCTCACACTGGGACAGTCCCAGAATAAGGGATTCCAGCTTGTCTCACACTGGGACAGTCCCAGAATAAGGGATTCCAGCTTGTCTCACACTGGGACAGTCACAGATGAGGAGAATCCATCGTCTCACCCTGGGACAGTCACAGGTAAAGGGATTCCAGCTTGTCTCACACTGGGACAGTCCCAGATGAAGTGATTCCACGTTGTCTCACACGGGTACATTAACAGGAGAAGGGATTCCATCTTGTCTCACACTGGGACAGTCTCAGGCAAAGGGATTCCAGCTTGTCTCACACCGCGACAGTCACTGTTAAAGGGATTCCAGCTTGACTCACACTGGGATGGTCACAGATGAAGGAATTCCAGTTTGTCTCACACTGGGGCAGTCACAGGTGAAGTGATTCCAGCTTGACTCACACAGGGACGGTCACAGATGAAGGAATTCCAGCTTGTCTCACACTGGGACAGTCACAGGTAAAGGGATTTCAGCTTGTCTCACACTGGGACAGTCCCAGAATAAGGGATTCCAGCTTGTCTCACACTGGGACAGTCCCAGAATAAGGGATTCCAGCTTGTCTCACACTGGGACAGTCACTGGTAAAGGGATTCCAGCTTCTCTCACACTGGGACAGTCACAGATGAAGTGATTCCAACTTGTCTCACACTGGGACAGTCACTGGTAAAGGGATTCCAGCTTCTCTCACACTGGGACAGTCACAGGTGAAGGGATCCCAGCCTGTCTCACACTGGGACAGTCAGAGGTGAAGGAATTCAGGCTTGTCTCAAACTGGGACAGTCAGAGGTAAACGGATTACATCTTGTTCCACACTGGGTCAGCAACAAGTGAAGGGATTCCGGCTTGTCACACTCTGGGACAGTCACAGGTAAAGGGATTCCCGCTTGTCTCACAATGGTACAGTCACAGGTAAACTGATTCCAGCTTGTCTTACACTGGGACAGGTACAGGTAAAGTGATTACAGCTTGTTCCACACCGGGCAGCCACAATTGAAGGGATTCCAGCTTGTCTTAGACTGGGATCGTTACTGATGAAGGTATTCCAATTAGTCTCACACTGGGACTTTCACAGATGAAGAGATTCCAGCTTGTCTCACACTGGGACTTTCACAAGTAAAGGGATTACAGCTTGTCTCACTCTGGGAAAGTCACAGATGAAGGAATTCCAGCTTGTCTCACACTGGGACATTCACAGATGAAGAGATTCCAGCTGGTCTCAGGCTGGGGCTGGTCACAGATGAAGCGATTCCAGCTTGTCTCACACTGGGACAGGCACAGGTGAATGGATTCCAGCATCTTTCACACTGGGACAGTCACTGGTAAAGGGATTCCAGCTTGTCTTACATTGGGACCTTCACAGGTAAAGGCATTCCAGCTTGTCTCATACTGGGACAGCCACAGGAAAAGATATTCCAACTGGTATCACTCTGAGTCACAGGTAAAAGGATTCCAGCTTGTCTCACACTCGGACTACTGAGGTAGAGGGATACAGCGTGTCGCAAACTGGGACACTCACAGTAAAAGGATTCAATCTTGTCTCACCCTGGGACTGTCACAGGGAAAGCGATTCCAGCTTTTCCCTCACTGGGACAGTCACAGATGAAGGTATTACAGCTGGTCTCACACTGGATATTCACAGATGAAGGGATTCCAGCTTGACTCACACTGTGACAGTCACAGATGAAGGTATTCCAGCTTGTCTGACACAAGGAGAGTGACAGGTAAAGGTATTCCAGCTTGTCTCACACTGGATATTAACAGATGAAGGGATTCAGCCTGTCTCACACTGGGACAGTCACAGGTGAAGGGATTCCAGCTTGTCTCAAACTCGGACAGTCATAGGTGAAGGGATTCCAGCTTGTCACACTCTGGGATAGTCACAGGTAAAGGGATTCCAGCTTGTCTCACACTGGGACAGTCACAGATGAAGGGATTCCAGCTTGTCTCACACTGGGACAGTCAGAGGTGAAGTGATTCCAGCTTTTCACTCGCTGGGAATGTCACAGATAAAGGGATTCCAGCTTGTCTCACAATGGGACAGTCACAGATGAAGGGATTCCAGCTTGTCTCAAACTGGGACAGTCACTGGTAAAGGGATTCCAGCTTGTCTCACACTGGGACAGTCACAGATGAAGGGATCCCAGCTTGTCTCACACTGGGACAGTCACAGGTAAATGGATTCCAGATTGTCTCACACTGGGACAGTCACTGGTAAAGGGCTTCCAGCTTGACTCACACTGGGACAGTCACAGATGAAGGGATTCCAGCTTGTCTCACACTGGGACAGTCACAGATGAAGGGATTCCAGCTTGTCTCACACTGGGACAGTCACAGATGAAGGGATTCCAGCTTGTCTCACACTGGGACAGTCACAGATGAAGGGATTCCAGCTTGTCTCACACTGGGACAGTCAGAGGTGAAGTGATTCCAGCTTTTCACTCCCTGGGAATGTCACAGATAAAGGGATTCCAGCTTGTCTCACAATGGGACAGTCACAGATGAAGGGATTCCAGCTTGTCTCAAACTGGGACAGTCACTGGTAAAGGGATTCCAGCTTGTCTCACTCTGGGACAGCGACAGTTAAAGGGATTCCAGCTTGTCCACACTGGGACAGTCACAGGTGAAGGGATTCCAGCTTGACTCACACAGGGACGGTCAGAGATGAAGGAATTCCAGCTTGTCTCACACTGGGACAGTCACAGGTAAAGGGATTTCAGCTTGTCTCACACTGGGACAGTCCCAGAATAAGGGATTCCAGCTTGTCTCACACTGGGACAGTCACAGATGAGGAGAATCCAACGTGTCTCACCCTGGGACAGTCACAGGTAAAGGGATTCCAGCATTTCTCTCGCTGGCAATGTCACAGATAAACGGATTCCAGCTTGTCTCACTTTGGGACAGTCACAGATGAAGGAATTCCGACTTGTCTCACACTGGGACGGTCACAGACGAATGGATTCCAGCTTGTCTCACACTGTGACAGTCACAGGTAAAGGGATTCCAGCCTGTCTCACAATGGGACAGTCACAGGTGAAGGGATTCCAGCATGTCTGATACCGGGACCGTCACTGATGAAAGAATTCCAATCTGTCTCACACTTGGACAGTCACAGGTGAAGGGATCCCAGCTTGTCGCACACTGGGACAGTCACAGGTAAATGGATTCCAGATTGTCTCACACGGGGACAGTCAAAGGTAAAGGGATTCCAGCCTGTCTCACGCTGGGACAGTCACAGATGAAGGGATTCCAGCTTGTCTGACACTGGGACAGTCACAGATGAAGGGATTCCAGCTTCTCTCACACTGGGACAGTCACAAATGAAGGGATTCCAGCTTTTCTCACACTGGGACAGTCACAAATGAAGGGATTCCAGTTTGTCTCACACTGGGACAGTCAAAGGTAAAGGTCTACCAGCTTGTCTCACACTGGGACAGTCACAGATGAAGTGATTCCAACTTGTCTCACACTGGGACAGTCACTGGTAAAGGGATTCCAGCTTCTCTCACACTGGGACAGTCACAGATGAAGTGATTCCAACTTGTCTCACACTGGGACAGTCACTGGTAAAGGGATTCCAGCTTCTCTCACAGTGGGACAGTCACAGGTGAAGGGATCCCAGCCTGTCTCACACTGGGACAGTCAGAGGTGAAGGAATTCAGGCTTGTCTCAAACTGGGACAGTCAGAGGTAAACGGATTACATCTTGTTCCACACTGTGTCAGCAACAAGTGAAGGGATTCCGGCTTGTCACACTCTGGGACAGTCACAGGTAAAGGGATTCCCGCTTGTCTCACAATGGTACAGTCACAGGTAAACTGATTCCAGCTTGTCTTACACTGGGACAGGTACAGGTAAAGTGATTACAGCTTGTTCCACACCGGGCAGCCACAATTGAAGGGATTCCAGCTTGTCTTAGACTGGGATCGTTACTGATAAAGGTATTCCAATTAGTCTCACACTGGGACTTTCACAGATGAAGAGATTCCAGCTTGTCTCACACTGGGACTTTCACAGGTAAAGGGATTACAGCTTGTCTCACTCTGGGAAAGTCACAGATGAAGGAATTCCAGCTTGTCTCACACTGGGACATTCACAGATGAAGAGATTCCAGCTGGTCTCAGACTGGGGCTGGTCACAGATGAAGCGATTCCAGCTTGTCTCACACTGGGACAGGCACAGGTGAATGGATTCCAGCATCTTTCACACTGGGACAGTCACTGGTAAAGGGATTCCAGCTTGTCTTACATTGGGACCTTCACAGGTAAAGGCATTCCAGCTTGTCTCATACTGGGACAGCCACAGGAAAAGATATTCCAACTGGTATCACTCTGAGTCACAGGTAAAAGGATTCCAGCTTGTCTCACACTCGGACTACTGAAGTAGAGGGATACAGCGTGTCGCAAACTGGGACACTCACAGGTAAAAGGATTCAATCTTGTCTCACCCTGGGACTGTCACAGGGAAAGCGATTCCAGCTTTTCCCTCACTGGGACAGTCACAGATGAAGGTATTACAGCTGGTCTCACACTGGATATTCACAGATGAAGGGATTCCAGCTTGTCTCACACTGTGACAGTCACAGATGAAGGTATTCCAGCTTGTCTGACACAAGGAGAGTGACAGGTAAAGGTATTCCAGCTTGTCTCACACTGGATATTAACAGATGAAGGGATTCAGCCTGTCTCACACTGGGACAGTCACAGGTGAAGGGATTCCAGCTTGTCTCCGACTGGGACAGTCACAGGTGAAGTAATTCCGGCTTGTCTCACACTGGGACAGTCACAGATGAAGGGATTCCAGCTTGTCTCACAATGGGAGAGTCACAGGTAAAGGGATTCCAGCTTGTCTAACACTGGGACAGTCACAGGTGAAGTGATTCCAGCTTGTCTCACACTGGGACAGTCACAGATGAAGGGATTCCAGCTTGTCTCACACTGGGACAGTCACAATAAAGGGATTCCAGCTTGTCACCCACTTGCACAGTCACAGATGAAGGGATTACAGCTTGTCTCACACCGCGACAGTCACTGTTAAAGGGATTCCAGCGTGACTCACATTGGGACTGTCACAAGTCAAGGGATTTCAAATTGTCTCACAATGGGACAGTCACATGTGAAGGGATTCCAGCTTGTCTCAAACTGGGACAGTCACTGGTAAAGGGATTCCAGCTTGTCTCACACTGGGACAGTCACAGATGAAGGGATTCCAGCTTGTCTCCCAGTGGGACAGGCACACGTGAAGGGATTCCAGCATGTCTGATACTGGGACCGTCACTGATGAAAGGATTCCAATCTGTCTCACAGTTGGACACTCACAGGTGAAGGGATCCCAGCTTGTCTCACACTGGGACAGTCACAGGTAAATGGATTCCAGATTGTCTCACACTGGGACAGTCACAGGTAAATGGATTCCAGATTGTCTCACACGGGGACAGTCAAAGGTAAAGGGATTCCAGCCTGTCTCACACTGGGACAGTCACAGATGAAGGGATTCCAGCTTGTCTGACACTGGGACAGTCACAGATGAAGGGATTCCAGCTTGTCTCACACTGGGACAGGCACAGATGAAGGGATTCCAGCTTGTCTCACACTGGGACAGTCAGAGGTGAAGTGATTCCAGCTTTTCACTCGCTGGGAATGTCACAGATAAAGGGATTCCAGCTTGTCTCACAATGGGACAGTCACAGATGAAGGGATTCCAGCTTGTCTCAAACTGGGACAGTCACTGGTAAAGGGATTCCAGCTTGTCTCACACTGGGACAGTCACAGGTAAATGGATTCCAGATTGTCTCACACTGGGACAGTCACTGGTAAAGGGCTTCCAGCTTGACTCACACTGGGACAGTCACAGATGAAGGGATTCCAGCTTGACTCACACTGGGATGGTCACAGATGAAGGAATTCCAGTTTGTCTCACACTGGGGCAGTCACAGGTGAAGTGATTCCAGCTTGTCTCACACTGGGACAGTCACAGGTAAAGGGATTTCAGCTTGTCTCACACTGGGACAGTCCCAGAATAAGGGATTCCAGCTTGTCTCACACTGGGACAGTCCCAGAATAAGGGATTCCAGCTTGTCTCACACTGGGACAGTCACAGATGAGGAGAATCCAACGTGTCTCACCCTGGGACAGTCACAGGTAAAGGGATTCCAGCATTTCTCTCGCTGGCAATGTCACAGATAAACGGATTCCAGCTTGTCTCACTTTGGGACAGTCACAGATGAAGGAATTCCGACTTGTCTCACACTGGGACGGTCACAGACGAATGGATTCCAGCTTGTCTCACACTGTGACAGTCACAGGTAAAGGGATTCCAGCCTGTCTCACAATGGGACAGTCACAGGTGAAGGGATTCCAGCATGTCTGATACCGGGACCGTCACTGATGAAAGAATTCCAATCTGTCTCACACTTGGACAGTCACAGGTGAAGGGATCCCAGCTTGTCTCACACTGGGACAGTCACAGGTAAATGGATTCCAGATTGTCTCACACGGGGACAGTCAAAGGTAAAGGGATTCCAGCCTGTCTCACACTGGGACAGTCACAGATGAAGGGATTCCAGCTTGTCTGACACTGGGACAGTCACAGATGAAGGGATTCCAGCTTCTCTCACACTGGGACAGTCACAAATGAAGGGATTCCAGCTTTTCTCACACTGGGACAGTCACAAATGAAGGGATTCCAGTTTGTCTCACACTGGGACAGTCAAAGGTAAAGGTCTACCAGCTTGTCTCACACTGGGACAGTCACAGATGAAGTGATTCCAACTTGTCTCACACTGGGACAGTCACTGGTAAAGGGATTCCAGCTTCTCTCACACTGGGACAGTCACAGATGAAGTGATTCCAACTTGTCTCACACTGGGACAGTCACTGGTAAAGGGATTCCAGCTTCTCTCACACTGGGACAGTCACAGGTGAAGGGATCCCAGCCTGTCTCACACTGGGACAGTCAGAGGTGAAGGAATTCAGGCTTGTCTCAAACTGGGACAGTCAGAGGTAAACGGATTACATCTTGTTCCACACTGTGTCAGCAACAAGTGAAGGGATTCCGGCTTGTCACACTCTGGGACAGTCACAGGTAAAGGGATTCCCGCTTGTCTCACAATGGTACAGTCACAGGTAAACTGATTCCAGCTTGTCTTACACTGGGACAGGTACAGGTAAAGTGATTACAGCTTGTTCCACACCGGGCAGCCACAATTGAAGGGATTCCAGCTTGTCTTAGACTGGGATCGTTACTGATGAAGGTATTCCAATTAGTCTCACACTGGGACTTTCACAGATGAAGAGATTCCAGCTTGTCTCACACTGGGACTTTCACAGATGAAGAGATTCCAGCTGGTCTCAGACTGGGGCTGGTCACAGATGAAGCGATTCCAGCTTGTCTCACACTGGGACAGGCACAGGTGAATGGATTCCAGCATCTTTCACACTGGGACAGTCACTGGTAAAGGGATTCCAGCTTGTCTTACATTGGGACCTTCACAGGTAAAGGCATTCCAGCTTGTCTCATACTGGGACAGCCACAGGAAAAGATATTCCAACTGGTATCACTCTGAGTCACAGGTAAAAGGATTCCAGCTTGTCTCACACTCGGACTACTGAAGTAGAGGGATACAGCGTGTCGCAAACTGAGACACTCACAGGTAAAAGGATTCAATCTTGTCTCACCCTGGGACTGTCACAGGGAAAGCGATTCCAGCTTTTCCCTCACTGGGACAGTCACAGATGAAGGTATTACAGCTGGTCTCACACTGGATATTCACAGATGAAGAGATTCCAGCTTGTCTCACACTGGGACTTTCACAGGTAAAGGGATTACAGCTTGTCTCACTCTGGGAAAGTCACAGGTGAAGTAATTCCGGCTTGTCTCACACTGGGACAGTCACAGATGAAGGGATTCCAGCTTGTCTCACAATGGGAGAGTCACAGGTAAAGGGATTCCAGCTTGTCTCACACTGGGACAGTCACAGGTGAAGTGATTCCAGCTTGTCTCACACTGGGAGAGTCACAGATGAAGGGATTCCAGCTTGTCTCACAATGGGAGAGTCACAGGTAAAGGGATTCCAGCTTGTCACCCACTTGGACAGTCACAGATGAAGGGATTCCAGCTTGTCTCACACTGGGACAGTCACAGATGAAGGGATTCCAGCTTGTCTCACACTGGGACAGTCACAATAAAGGGATTCCAGCTTGTCACCCACTTGCACAGTCACAGATGAAGGGATTACAGCTTGTCTCACACCGCGACAGTCACTGTTAAAGGGATTCCAGCGTGACTCACATTGGGACTGTCACAAGTCAAGGGATTTCAACTTGTCTCACAATGGGACAGTCACATGTGAAGGGATTCCAGCTTGTCTCAAACTGGGACAGTCACTGGTAAAGGGATTCCAGCTTGTCTCACACTGGGACAGTCACAGATGAAGGGATTCCAGCTTGTCTCCCAGTGGGACAGGCACACGTGAAGGGATTCCAGCATGTCTGATACTGGGACCGTCACTGATGAAAGGATTCCAATCTGTCTCACAGTTGGACAGTCACAGGTGAAGGGATCCCAGCTTGTCTCACACTGGGACAGTCACAGGTAAATGGATTCCAGATTGTCTCACACTGGGACAGTCACTGGTAAAGGGCTTCCAGCTTGACTCACACTGGGACAGTCACAGATGAAGGGATTCCAGCTTGTCTCACACTGGGACAGTCACAGATGAAGGGAGTACAGCTTGTCTCACACTGGGACAGTCACAGATGAAGGGATTCCAGCTTGTCTCACACTGGGACAGTCACAGATGAAGGGACTCCAGCTTGTCTCACACTGGGACAGTCAGAGGTGAAGTGATTCCAGCTTTTCACTCGCTGGGAATGTCACAGATAAAGGGATTCCAGCTTGTCTCACACTGGGACAGTCACAGATGAAGGGATTCCAGCTTGTCTCAAACTGGGACAGTCACTGGTAAAGGGATTCCAGCTTGTCTCACACTGGGACAGTCACAGATGAAGGGATCCCAGCTTGTCTCACACTGGGACAGTCACAGGTAAATGGATTCCAGATTGTCTCACACTGGGACAGTCACTGGTAAAGGGATTCCAGCTTGACTCACACTGGGACAGTCACAGATGAAGGGATTCCAGCTTGTCTCACACAGGGACAGTCACTGGTAAAGGGATTCCAGCTTGTCTCACACTGGGACAGTCACAGATGAAGGGATTCCAGCTTGTCTCACACTGGGACAGTCACAGATGAAGGGATTCCAGCTTGTCTCACACTGGGACAGTCACAGATGAAGGGATTCCAGCTTTTCACTCGCTGGGAATGTCACAGATAAAGGGATTCCAGCTTTTCACTCGCTGGGAAAGTCACAGATAAAGGGATTCCAGCTTGTCTCACAATGGGACAGTCACAGATGAAGGGATTCCAGCTTGTCTCACACTGGGACAGTCAGAGGTGAAGTGATTCCAGCTTTTCACTCGCTGGGAATGTCACAGATAAAGGGATTCCAGCTTGTCTCACAATGGGACAGTCACAGGTGAAGGGATTCCAGCTAGTCTCACAGTGGGACAGGCACACGTGAAGGGATTCCAGCATGTCTGATACCGGGACCGTCACAGATGAAAGGATTCCAATCTGTCTCACAGTTGGACAGTCACAGATGAAGGGATTCCAGCTTGTCTCACACTGGCACAGTCACAGATGAAGGGATTCCAGCTTGTATCACACTGGGACAATCACAAGTAAAGGGATTCCAGCTTGTCTCACACTGGGACAGTCAGAGGTGAAGTGATTCCAGCTTTTCACTCGCTGGGAATGTAACAGATAAAGGGACTCCAGCTTGTCTCACAATGGGACAGTCACAGATGAAGGGATTCCAGCTTGTCTCACACTGGGACAGTCAGAGGTGAAGTGATTCCAGCTTTTCACTCGCTGGGAATGTCACAGATAAAGGGATTCCAGCTTGTCTCACAATGGGACAAGTCACAGGTGATGGGATTCCAGCTAGTCTCACAGTGGGACAGGCGCACGTGAAGGGATTCCAGCATGTCTGATACCGGGACCGTCACTGATGAAAGGATTCCAATCTGTCTCACAGTTGGACAGTCACAGGTGAAGGGATCCCAGGTTGTCTCACACTGGGACAGTCACAGGTAAATGGATTCCAGATTGTCTCACACTGGGACAGTCACTGGTAAAGAGCTTCCAGCTTGACTCACACTGGGACAGTCACAGATGAAGGGATTCCAGCTTGTCTCACACTGGGACAGTCACAGATGAAGAGATTCCAGCTGGTCTCAGACTGGGGCTGGTCACAGATGAAGCGATTCCAGCTTGTCTCACACTGGGACAGGCACAGGTGAATGGATTCCAGCATCTTTCACACTGGAACAGTTACTGGTAAAGGGATTCCAGCTTGTCTTACATTGGGACCGTCACAGGTAAAGGCATTCCAGCTTGTCTCATACTGGGACAGCCACAGGAAAAGATATTCCAACTGGAATCACTCTGAGACAGTCACAGGTAAAAGGATTCCAGCTTGTCTCACACTCGGACTGACTGAGGTAGAGGGATAGAGTTTGTCGCAAACTGGGACACTCACAGGTAAAGTTATTCAGCTGGTCTATCACTGGGACACTCACAGGTAAAGGGATTCAATCTTGTCTCACCCTGGGACTGTCACAGGGAAAGGATTCCAGCTTTTCCCTCACTGGGACAGTCACAGATGAAGGTATTACAGCTGGTCTCACACTGGATATTCACAGATGAAGGGATTCCAGCTTGTCTCACACTGTGACAGTCACAGATGAAGGTATTCCAGCTTGTCTGACACAAGGAGAGTGACAGGTAAAGGTATTCCAGCTTGTCTCACACTGGATATTCACAGATGAAGGGATTCAGCTTGTCTCACACTGGGACAGTCACAGGTGAAGGGATTCCAGCTTGTCTCAAACTCGGACAGTCATAGGTGAAGGGATTCCAGCTTGTCACACTCTGGGACAGTCACAATAAAGGGATTCCAGCTTGTCACCCACTTGCACAGTCACAGATGAAGGGATTACAGCTTGTCTCACACCGCGACAGTCACTGTTAAAGGGATTCCAGCGTGACTCACATTGGGACTGTCACAAGTCAAGGGATTTCAACTTGTCTCACAATGGGACAGTCACATGTGAAGGGATTCCAGCTTGTCTCAAACTGGGACAGTCACTGGTAAAGGGATTCCAGCTTGTCTCACACTGGGACAGTCACAGATGAAGGGATTCCAGCTTGTCTCACAGTGGGACAGGCACACGTGAAGGGATTCCAGCATGTCTGCTACTGGGACCGTCACTGATGAAAGGATTCCAATCTGTCTCACAGTTGGACAGTCACAGATGAAGGGATCCCAGCTTGTCTCACACTGGGACAGTCACAGGTAAATGGATTCCAGATTGTCTCACACTGGGACAGTGACTGGTAAAGGGCTTCCAGCTTGACTCACACTGGGACAGTCACAGATGAAGGGATTCCAGCTTGTCTCACACTGGGACAGTCACAGATGAAGGGATTACAGCTTGTCTCACACCGCGACAGTCACTGTTAAAGGGTTTCCAGCGTGACTAACATTGGGACTGTCACAGATGAATGGATTCCAGATTGTCACACAATGGGACAGTCACAGGTAAAGGGATTCCAGCTTGTCTCACACTGGGACAGTCACAGATGAAGAGATTCCAGCTTGTCTCACACTGGGACAGTGACAGATGAAGGGATTCCAGCTTGTCTCACACTGGGACAGTCAGAGGTGAAGTGATTCCAGCTTTTCACTCGCTGGGAATGTCACAGATATAGGGATTCCAGCTTGTCTCACAATGGGACAGTCACAGATGAAGGGATTCCAGCTTGTCTCAAACTCGGACAGTCACTGGTAAAGGGATTCCAGCTTGTCTCACACTGGGACAGTCACAGATGAAGGGATTCCAGCTTGTCTCACACTGGGACAGTCACAGATGAAGGGATTACAGCTTGTCTCACACCGCGACAGTCACTGTTAAAGGGATTCCAGCGTGACTCACATTGGGACTGTCACAAGTCAAGGGTTTTCAACTTGTCTCACAATGGGACAGTCACATGTGAAGGGATTCCAGCTTGTCTCAAACTGGGACAGTCACTGGTAAAGGGATTCCAGCTTGTCTCACACTGGGACAGTCACAGATGAAGGGATTCCAGCTTGTCTCCCAGTGGGACAGGCACACGTGAAGGGATTCCAGCATGTCTGATACTGGGACCGTCACTGATGAAAGGATTCCAATCTGTCTCACAGTTGGACAGTCACAGGTGAAGGGATCCCAGCTTGTCTCACACTGGGACAGTCACAGGTAAATGGATTCCAGATTGTCTCACACTGGGACAGTCACTGGTAAAGGGCTTCCAGCTTGACTCACACTGGGACAGTCACAGATGAAGGGATTCCAGCTTGTCTCACACTGGGACAGTCACAGATGAAGGGAGTACAGCTTGTCTCACACTGGGACAGTCACAGATGAAGGGATTCCAGCTTGTCTCACACTGGGACAGTCACAGATGAAGGGACTCCAGCTTGTCTCACACTGGGACAGTCAGAGGTGAAGTGATTCCAGCTTTTCACTCGCTGGGAATGTCACAGATAAAGGGATTCCAGCTTGTCTCACACTGGGACAGTCACAGATGAAGGGATTCCAGCTTGTCTCAAACTGGGACAGTCACTGGTAAAGGGATTCCAGCTTGTCTCACACTGGGACAGTCACAGATGAAGGGATCCCAGCTTGTCTCACACTGGGACAGTCACAGGTAAATGGATTCCAGATTGTCTCACACTGGGACAGTCACTGGTAAAGGGATTCCAGCTTGACTCACACTGGGACAGTCACAGATGAAGGGATTCCAGCTTGTCTCACACTGGGACAGTCACTGGTAAAGGGATTCCAGCTTGTCTCACACTGGGACAGTCACAGATGAAGGGATTCCAGCTTGTCTCACACTGGGACAGTCACAGATGAAGGGATTCCAGCTTGTCTCACACTGGGACAGTCACAGATGAAGGGATTCCAGCTTTTCACTCGCTGGGAATGTCACAGATAAAGGGATTCCAGCTTTTCACTCGCTGGGAAAGTCACAGATAAAGGGATTCCAGCTTGTCTCACAATGGGACAGTCACAGATGAAGGGATTCCAGCTTGTCTCACACTGGGACAGTCAGAGGTGAAGTGATTCCAGCTTTTCACTCGCTGGGAATGTCACAGATAAAGGGATTCCAGCTTGTCTCACAATGGGACAGTCACAGGTGAAGGGATTCCAGCTAGTCTCACAGTGGGACAGGCACACGTGAAGGGATTCCAGCATGTCTGATACCGGGACCGTCACAGATGAAAGGATTCCAATCTGTCTCACAGTTGGACAGTCACAGATGAAGGGATTCCAGCTTGTCTCACACTGGCACAGTCACAGATGAAGGGATTCCAGCTTGTATCACACTGGGACAATCACAAGTAAAGGGATTCCAGCTTGTCTCACACTGGGACAGTCAGAGGTGAAGTGATTCCAGCTTTTCACTCGCTGGGAATGTAACAGATAAAGGGACTCCAGCTTGTCTCACAATGGGACAGTCACAGATGAAGGGATTCCAGCTTGTCTCACACTGGGACAGTCAGAGGTGAAGTGATTCCAGCTTTTCACTCGCTGGGAATGTCACAGATAAAGGGATTCCAGCTTGTCTCACAATGGGACAAGTCACAGGTGATGGGATTCCAGCTAGTCTCACAGTGGGACAGGCGCACGTGAAGGGATTCCAGCATGTCTGATACCGGGACCGTCACTGATGAAAGGATTCCAATCTGTCTCACAGTTGGACAGTCACAGGTGAAGGGATCCCAGGTTGTCTCACACTGGGACAGTCACAGGTAAATGGATTCCAGATTGTCTCACACTGGGACAGTCACTGGTAAAGAGCTTCCAGCTTGACTCACACTGGGACAGTCACAGATGAAGGGATTCCAGCTTGTCTCACACTGGGACAGTCACAGATGAAGAGATTCCAGCTGGTCTCAGACTGGGGCTGGTCACAGATGAAGCGATTCCAGCTTGTCTCACACTGGGACAGGCACAGGTGAATGGATTCCAGCATCTTTCACACTGGAACAGTTACTGGTAAAGGGATTCCAGCTTGTCTTACATTGGGACCGTCACAGGTAAAGGCATTCCAGCTTGTCTCATACTGGGACAGCCACAGGAAAAGATATTCCAACTGGAATCACTCTGAGACAGTCACAGGTAAAAGGATTCCAGCTTGTCTCACACTCGGACTGACTGAGGTAGAGGGATAGAGTTTGTCGCAAACTGGGACACTCACAGGTAAAGTTATTCAGCTGGTCTATCACTGGGACACTCACAGGTAAAGGGATTCAATCTTGTCTCACCCTGGGACTGTCACAGGGAAAGGATTCCAGCTTTTCCCTCACTGGGACAGTCACAGATGAAGGTATTACAGCTGGTCTCACACTGGATATTCACAGATGAAGGGATTCCAGCTTGTCTCACACTGTGACAGTCACAGATGAAGGTATTCCAGCTTGTCTGACACAAGGAGAGTGACAGGTAAAGGTATTCCAGCTTGTCTCACACTGGATATTCACAGATGAAGGGATTCAGCTTGTCTCACACTGGGACAGTCACAGGTGAAGGGATTCCAGCTTGTCTCAAACTCGGACAGTCATAGGTGAAGGGATTCCAGCTTGTCACACTCTGGGACAGTCACAATAAAGGGATTCCAGCTTGTCACCCACTTGCACAGTCACAGATGAAGGGATTACAGCTTGTCTCACACCGCGACAGTCACTGTTAAAGGGATTCCAGCGTGACTCACATTGGGACTGTCACAAGTCAAGGGATTTCAACTTGTCTCACAATGGGACAGTCACATGTGAAGGGATTCCAGCTTGTCTCAAACTGGGACAGTCACTGGTAAAGGGATTCCAGCTTGTCTCACACTGGGACAGTCACAGATGAAGGGATTCCAGCTTGTCTCACAGTGGGACAGGCACACGTGAAGGGATTCCAGCATGTCTGCTACTGGGACCGTCACTGATGAAAGGATTCCAATCTGTCTCACAGTTGGACAGTCACAGATGAAGGGATCCCAGCTTGTCTCACACTGGGACAGTCACAGGTAAATGGATTCCAGATTGTCTCACACTGGGACAGTGACTGGTAAAGGGCTTCCAGCTTGACTCACACTGGGACAGTCACAGATGAAGGGATTCCAGCTTGTCTCACACTAGGACAGTCACAGATGAAGGGATTACAGCTTGTCTCACACCGCGACAGTCACTGTTAAAGGGTTTCCAGCGTGACTCACATTGGGACTGTCACAGATGAATGGATTCCAGATTGTCACACAATGGGACAGTCACAGGTAAAGGGATTCCAGCTTGTCTCACACTGGGACAGTCACAGATGAAGAGATTCCAGCTTGTCTCACACTGGGACAGTGACAGATGAAGGGATTCCAGCTTGTCTCACACTGGGACAGTCAGAGGTGAAGTGATTCCAGCTTTTCACTCGCTGGGAATGTCACAGATAAAGGGATTCCAGCTTGTCTCACAATGGGACAGTCACAGATGAAGGGATTCCAGCTTGTCTCAAACTCGGACAGTCACTGGTAAAGGGATTCCAGCTTGTCTCACACTGGGACAGTCACAGATGAAGGGATTCCAGCTTGTCTCACAGTGGGACAGTGACAGATGAAGGGATTCCAGCTTGTCTCACACTGGGACAGTCACAGATGAAGGGATTCCAGCTTGTCTCACACTGGGACAGTCAGAGGTGAAGTGATTCCAGCTTGTCTCAAACTCGGACAGTCACTGGTAAAGGGATTCCAGCTTGTCTCACACTGGGACAGTCACTGATGAAGGGATTCCAGCTTGTCTCACCCTGGGACAGTCAGAGGTGAAGTGATTCCAGCTTTTCACTCGCTGGGAATGTCACAGATAAAGGTATTCCAGCTTGTCTCACAATGGGACAGTCACAGGTGAAGGGATTCCAGCTAGTCTCACAGTGGGACAGGCACACGTGAAGGGATTCCAGCATGTCTGATACCGGGACCGTCACTGATGAAAGGATTCCAATCTGACTCACAGTTGGACAGTCACAGGTGAAGGGATCCCAGCTTGTGTCACACTGGGACAGTCACAGGTAAATGGATTCCAGATTGCCTCACACTGGGACAGTCACTGGTAAAGGGATTCCAGCTTGACTCATACTGGGACAGTCACAGATGAAGGGATTCCAGCTTGTCTCACACTGGGACAGTCACAGATGAAGGGATTACAGTTTGTCTCACACCGCGACAGTCACTGTTAAAGGGATTCCAGCGTGACTCACATTGGGACTGTCACAAGTAAAGGGATTCCAACTTGTCACACAATGGGACAGTTACAGGTGAAGGGATTCCAGCTAGTCTCACAGTGGGACAGGCACACGTGAAGGGATTCCAGCATGTCTGATACCGGGACCGTCACTGATGAAAGGATTCCAATCTGTCTCACAGTTGGACAGTCACAGGTGAAGGGATCCCAGCTTGTCTCTCACTGGGACAGTCACAGGTAAATGGATTCCAGATTGTCTCACACTGGGACAGTCACTGGTAAAGGGATTCCAGCATGACTCACACTGGGACAGTCACAGATGAAGGGATTCCAGCTTGTCTCACACTGGGACAGTCACAGGTGAAGTGATTCCAGCTTGTGTTAAACTGGGACAATCACTGATGAAGGGATTCCATCTTGTCTCACACTGCGACAGTCACAGTCAAAAGGGATTACAGCTTGTCTGAAACTGGGACAGTCGCAGGTGAAGGTATTACAACTGATATCACACTGGGACAGCCACAGCAAAAGGGATTCCATCTTGTCTCACAATGGGACATTCACAAGTAAAGGGATTCCAGCTTGTCTCCGACTGGGACAGTCACAGGTGAAGTAATTCCGGCTTGTCTCACACTGGGACAGTCACAGATGAAGGGATTCCAGCTTGTCTCACAATGGGAGAGTCACAGGTAAAGGGATTCCAGCTTGTGTCACACTGGGAGAGTCACAGATGAAGGGATTCCAGCTTGTCTCACAATGGGAGAGTCACAGGTAAAGGGATTCCAGCTTGTCACCCACTTGGACAGTCACAGATGAAGGGATTCCAGCTTGTCTCACACTGGGACAGTCACAGATGAAGGGATTCCAGCTTGTCTCACACTGGGACAGTCACAATAAAGGGATTCCAGCTTGTCACCCACTTGCACAGTCACAGATGAAGGGATTACAGCTTGTCTCACACCGTGACAGTCACTGTTAAAGGGATTCCAGCGTGACTCACATTGGGACTGTCACAAGTCAAGGGATTTCAACTTGTCTCACAATGGGACAGTCACATGTGAAGGGATTCCAGCTTGTCTCAAACTGGGACAGTCACTGGTAAAGGGATTCCAGCTTGTCTCACACTGGGACAGTCACAGATGAAGGGATTCCAGCTTGTCTCCCAGTGGGACAGGCACACGTGAAGGGATTCCAGCATGTCTGATACTGGGACCGTCACTGATGAAAGGATTCCAATCTGTCTCACAGTTGGACAGTCACAGGTGAAGGGATCCCAGCTTGTCTCACACTAGGACAGTCACAGGTAAATGGATTCCAGATTGTCTCACACTGGGACAGTCACTGGTAAAGGGCTTCCAGCTTGACTCACACTGGGACAGTCACAGATGAAGGGATTCCAGCTTGTCTCACACTGGGACAGTCACAGATGAAGGGATTACAGCTTGTCTCACACTGGGACAGTCACAGATGAAGGGATTCCAGCTAGTCTCACACTGGGACAGTCACAGATGAAGGGACTCCAGCTTGTCTCACACTGGGACAGTCAGAGGTGAAGTGATTCCAGCTTTTCACTCGCTGGGAATGTCACAGATAAAGGGATTCCAGCTTGTCTCACAATGGGACAGTCACAGATGAAGGGATTCCAGCTTGTCTCAAACTGGGACAGTCACTGGTAAAGGGATTCCAGCTTGTCTCACACTGTGACAGTCACAGATGAAGGGATCCCAGCTTGTCTCACACTGGGACAGTCACAGGTAAATGGATTCCAGATTGTCTCACACTGGGACAGTCACTGGTAAAGGGATTCCAGCTTGACTCACACTGGGACAGTCACAGATGAAGGGATTCCAGCTTGTCTCACACTGGGACAGTCACAGATAAAGGGATTCCAGCATGTCTCACAATGGGACAGTCACAGATGAAGGGATTCCAGCTTGTCTCACACTGGGACAGTCAGAGGTGAAGTGATTCCAGCTTTTCACTCGCTGGGAATGTCACAGATAAAGGGATTCCAGCTTGTCTCACAATGGGACAGTCACAGGTGAAGGGATTCCAGCTAGTCTCACAGTGGGACAGGCACACGTGAAGGGATTCCAGCATGTCTGATACCGGGACCGTCACAGATGAAAGGATTCCAATCTGTCTCACATTTGGACAGTCACAGATGAAGGGATTCCAGCTTGTCTCACACTGGCACAGTCACAGATGAAGGGATTCCAGCTTGTATCACACTGGGACAATCACAAGTAAAGGGATTCCAGCTTGTCTCACACTGGGACAGTCAGAGGTGAAGTGATTCCAGCTTTTCACTCGCTGGGAATGTCACAGATAAAGGGACTCCAGCTTGTCTCACAATGGGACAGTCACAGATGAAGGGATTCCAGCTTGTCTCACACTGGGACAGTCAGAGGTGAAGTGATTCCAGCTTTTCACTCGCTGGGAATGTCACAGATAAAGGGATTCCAGCTTGTCTCACAATGGGACAAGTCACAGGTGATGGGATTCCAGCTAGTCTCACAGTGGGACAGGCACACGTGAAGGGATTCCAGCATGTCTGATACCGGGACCGTCACTGATGAAAGGATTCCAATCTGTCTCACAGTTGGACAGTCACAGGTGAAGGGATCCCAGCTTGTCTCACACTGGGACAGTCACAGGTAAATGGATTCCAGATTGTCTCACACTGGGACAGTCACTGGTAAAGAGCTTCCAGCTTGACTCACACTGGGACAGTCACAGATGAAGCGATTCCAGCTTGTCTCACACTGGGACAGTCACAGATGAAGAGATTCCAGCTGGTCTCAGACTGGGGCTGGTCACAGATGAAGCGATTCCAGCTTGTCTCACACTGGGACAGGCACAGGTGAATGGATTCCAGCATCTTTCACACTGGAACAGTTACTGGTAAAGGGATTCCAGCTTGTCTTACTTTGGGACCGTCACAGGTAAAGGCATTCCAGCTTGTCTCATACTGGGACAGCCACAGGAAAAGATATTCCAACTGGTATCACTCTGAGACAGTCACAGGTAAAAGGATTCCAGCTTGTCTCACACTCGGACTGACTGAGGTAGAGGGATAGAGTTTGTCGCAAACTGGGACACTCACAGGTAAAGTTATTCAGCTGGTCTATCACTGGGACACTCACAGGTAAAGGGATTCAATCTTGTCTCACCCTGGGACTGTCACAGGGAAAGGATTCCAGCTTTTCCCTCACTGGGACAGTCACAGATGAAGGTATTACAGCTGGTCTCACACTGGATATTCACAGATGAAGGGATTCCAGCTTGTCTCACACTGTGACAGTCACAGATGAAGGTATTCCAGCTTGTCTGACACAAGGAGAGTGACAGGTAAAGGTATTCCAGCTTGTCTCACACTGGATATTCACAGATGAAGGGATTCAGCTTGTCTCACACTGGGACAGTCACAGGTGAAGGGATTCCAGCTTGTCTCAAACTCGGACAGTCATAGGTGAAGGGATTCCAGCTTGTCACACTCTGGGACAGTCACAATAAAGGGATTCCAGCTTGTCACCCACTTGCACAGTCACAGATGAAGGGATTACAGCTTGTCTCACACCGCGACAGTCACTGTTAAAGGGATTCCAGCGTGACTCACATTGGGACTGTCACAAGTCAAGGGATTTCAACTTGTCTCACAATGGGACAGTCACATGTGAAGGGATTCCAGCTTGTCTCAAACTGGGACAGTCACTGGTAAAGGGATTCCAGCTTGTCTCACACTGGGACAGTCACAGATGAAGGGATTCCAGCTTGTCTCACAGTGGGACAGGCACACGTGAAGGGATTCCAGCATGTCTGCTACTGGGACCGTCACTGATGAAAGGATTCCAATCTGTCTCACAGTTGGACAGTCACAGGTGAAGGGATCCCAGCTTGTCTCACACTGGGACAGTCACAGGTAAATGGATTCCAGATTGTCTCACACTGGGACAGTGACTGGTAAAGGGCTTCCAGCTTGACTCACACTGGGACAGTCACAGATGAAGGGATTCCAGCTTGTCTCACACTGGGACAGTCACTGATGAAGGGATTACAGCTTGTCTCACACCGCGACAGTCACTGTTAAAGGGTTTCCAGCGTGACTCACATTGGGACTGTCACAGATGAATGGATTCCAGATTGTCACTCAATGGGACAGTCACAGGTAAAGGGATTCCAGCTTGTCTCACACTGGGACAGTCACAGATGAAGAGATTCCAGCTTGTCTCACACTGGGACAGTGACAGATGAAGGGATTCCAGCTTGTCTCACACTGGGACAGTCAGAGGTGAAGTGATTCCAGCTTTTCACTCGCTGGGAATGTCACAGATAAAGGGATTCCAGCTTGTCTCACAATGGGACAGTCACAGATGAAGGGATTCCAGCTTGTCTCACAATGGGACAGTCACAGATGAAGGGATTCCAGCTTGTCTCAAACTCGGACAGTCACTGGTAAAGGGATTCCAGCTTTTCTCACATTGGGACAGTGACAGATGAAGGGATTCCAGCTTGTCTCACACTGGGACAGTCAGAGGTGAAGTGATTCCAGCTTTTCACTCGCTGGGAATGTCACAGATAAAGGGATTCCAGCTAGTCTCACAGTGGGACAGGCACACGTGAAGGGATTCCAGCATGTCTGATACCGGGACCGTCACTGATGAAAGGATTCCAATCTGTCTCACAGTTGGACAGTCACAGGTGAAGGGATCCCAGCTTGTCTCACACTGGGACAGTCACAGGTAAATGGATTCCAGATTGTCTCACACTGGGACAGTCACTGGTAAAGGGATTCCAGCTTGACTCATACTGGGACAGTCACAGATGAAGGGATTCCAGCTTGTCTCACACTGGGACAGTCACAGATGAAGGGATTACAGTTTGTCTCACACCGCGACAGTCACTGTTAAAGGGATTCCAGCGTGACTCACATTGGGACTGTCACAAGTAAAGGGATTCCAGCTTGTCTCACACTGGGACAGTCAGAGGTGAAGTGATTCCAGCTTTTCTCTCGCTGGGAATGTCACAGATAAAGGGATTCCAGCTTGTCACACAATGGGACAAGTCACAGGTGAAGGGATTCCAGCTAGTCTCACAGTGGGACAGGCACACGTGAAGGGATTCCAGCATGTCTGATACCGGGACCGTCACTGATGAAAGGATTCCAATCTGTCTCACAGTTGGACAGTCACAGGTGAAGGGATCCCAGCTTGTCTCACACTGGGACAGTCACTGGTAAAGGGATTCCAGCTTGACTCACACTGGGACAGTCACAGATGAAGGGATTCCAGCTTGTCTCACACTGGGACAGTCACAGATGAAGGGATTACAGCTTGTCTCACACTGCGACAGTCACTGTTAAAGGGATTCCAGCGTGACTCACACTGGGACAGCCACAGGTGAAGTGATTCCAGCTTGTCTCACACTGGGACAGTCACAGATGAAGGGATTCCAGCTTGTCTCACAATGGGAGAGTCACAGGTAAAGGGATTCCAGCTTGTCTCACACTGGGACAGTCACAGGTGAAGTGATTCCAGCTTGTCTCACATTGGGACAGTCACAGATGAAGGGATTCCAGCTTGTCTCACACTGGGACAGTCACAGGTAAATGGATTCCAGATTGTCTCACACTGGGACAGTCACTGGTAAAGGGATTCCAGCATGACTCACACTGGGACAGTCAGAGGTGAAGTGATTCCAGCTTTTCTCTCGCTGGGAATGTCACAGATAAAGGGATTCCAGCTTGTCACACAATGGGACAAGTCACAGGTGAAGGGATTCCAGCTAGTCTCACAGTGGGACAGGCACACGTGAAGGGATTCCAGCATGTCTGATACCGGGACCGTCACTGATGAAAGGATTCCAATCTGTCTCACAGTTGGACAGTCACAGGTGAAGGGATCCCAGCTTGTCTCACACTGGGACAGTCACTGGTAAAGGGATTCCAGCTTGACTCACACTGGGACAGTCACAGATGAAGGGATTCCAGCTTGTCTCACACTGGGACAGTCACAGATGAAGGGATTACAGCTTGTCTCACACTGCGACAGTCACTGTTAAAGGGATTCCAGCGTGACTCACACTGGGACAGCCACAGGTGAAGTGATTCCAGCTTGTCTCACACTGGGACAGTCACAGATGAAGGGATTCCAGCTTGTCTCACAATGGGAGAGTCACAGGTAAAGGGATTCCAGCTTGTCTCACACTGGGACAGTCACAGGTGAAGTGATTCCAGCTTGTCTCACACTGGGAGAGTCACAGATGAAGGGATTCCAGCTTGTCTCACACTGGGACAGTCACAGGTAAATGGATTCCAGATTGTCTCACACTGGGACAGTCACTGGTAAAGGGATTCCAGCATGACTCACACTGGGACAGTCACAGATGAAGGGATTCCAGCTTGTCTCACACTGGGACAGTCACAGATGAAGGGATTCCAGCTTGTCTCACATTGGGACAGTCACAGATGAAGTGATTCCAGCTTGTCTCACACTGGCACAGTCACAGATGAAGGGATTCCAGCTTGTATCACACTGGGACAATCACAAGTAAAGGGATTCCAGCTTGTCTCACACTGGGACAGTCAGAGGTGAAGTGATTCCAGCTTTTCTCTCGCTGGGAATGTCACAGATAAAGGGATACCAGCTTGTCACACAATGGGACACGTCACAGGTGAAGGGATTCCAGCTAGTCTCACAGTGGGACAGGCACACGTGAAGGGATTCCAGCATGTCTGATACCGGGACCGTCACTGATGAAAGGATTCCAATCTGTCTCACAGTTGGACAGTCACAGGTGAAGGGATCCCAGCTTGTCTCACACTGGGACAGTCACTGGTAAAGGGATTCCAGCTTGACTCACACTGGGACAGTCACAGATGAAGGGATTCCAGCTTGTCTCACACTGGGACAGTCACAGATGAAGGGATTACAGCTTGTCTCACACTGCGACAGTCACTGTTAAAGGGATTCCAGCGTGACTCACACTGGGACAGCCACAGGTGAAGTGATTCCAGCTTGTCTCACACTGGGACAGTCACAGATGAAGGGATTCCAGCTTGTCTCACAATGGGAGAGTCACAGGTAAAGGGATTGCAGCTTGTCACCCACTTGGACTGTCACAGATGAAGGGATTCCAGCTTGTCTCACACTGGGACAGTCAAAGGTAAAGGTCTACCAGCTTGTCTCACACTGGGACAGTCACTGGTAAAGGGATTCCAGCTTCTCTCACATGGGTACATTCACAGGTGAATTGATTCCAGCTTGTGTTAAACTGGGACAGTCACAGATGAAGGGATTCCATCTTGTCTCACACTGCGACAGTCACAGTCAAAAGGGATTACAGCTTGTCTGAAACTGGGACAGTCGCAGGTGAAGGTATTACAACTTATATCACACTGGGACAGCCACAGCAAAAGGGATTCCATCTTGTCTCACAATGGGACATTCACAAGTAAAGGGATTCCAGCTTGTCTCCGACTGGGACAGTCACAGGTGAAGTAATTCCGGCTTGTCTCACACTGGGACAGTCACAGATGAAGGGATTCCAGCTTGTCTCACAATGGGAGAGTCACAGATGAAGGGATTCCAGCTAGTCTCACAAAGGGAGAGTCACAGGTAAAGGGATTCCAGCTTGTCACCCACTTGGACAGTCACAGATGAAGGGATTCCAGCTTGTCTCACACTGGGACAGTCACAATAAAGGGATTCCAGCGTCACCCACTTGCACAGTCACAGATGAAGGGATTACAGCTTGTCTCACACCGCGACAGTCACTGTTAAAGGGATTCCAGCGTGGCTCACATTGGGACTGTCACAAGTCAAGGGATTTCAACTTGTCTCACAATGGGACAGTCACATGTGAAGGGATTCCAGCTTGTCTCAAACTGGGACAGTCACTGGTAAAGGGATTCCAGCTTGTCTCACACTGGGACAGTCACAGATGAAGGGATTCCAGCTTGTCTCACAGTGGGACAGGCACACGTGAAGGGATTCCAGCATGTCTGCTACTGGGACCGTCACTGATGAAAGGATTCCAATCTGTCTCACAGTTGGACAGTCACAGGTGAAGGGATCCCAGCTTGTCTCACACTGGGACAGTCACAGGTAAATGGATTCCAGATTGTCTCACACTGGGACAGTGACTGGTAAAGGGCTTCCAGCTTGACTCACACTGGGACAGTCACAGATGAAGGGATTCCAGCTTGTCTCACACTGGGACAGTCACAGATGAAGGGATTACAGCTTGTCTCACACCGCGACAGTCACTGTTAAAGGGTTTCCAGCGTGACTCACATTGGGACTGTCACAGATGAATGGATTCCAGATTGTCACACAATGGGACAGTCACAGGTAAAGGGATTTCAGCTTGTCTCACACTGGGACAGTCACAGATGAAGGGATTCCAGCTTGTCTCACACTGGGACAGTGACAGATGAAGGGATTCCAGCTTGTCTCACACTGGGACAGTCAGAGGTGAAGTGATTCCAGCTTTTCACTCGCTGGGAATGTCACAGATAAAGGGATTCCAGCTTGTCGCAAACTGGGACAGTCACTGTTAAAGGGATTCCAGCTTGTCTCACACTGGGACAGTCACAGATGAAGGGATTCCAGCTTGTCTCACACTGGGACAGTCACAGATGAAGGGATTCCAGCTTGTCTCACACTGGGACAGTCAGAGGTGAAGTGATTCCAGCTTTTCACTCGCTGGGAATGTCACAGATAAAGGGATTCCAGCTTGTCTCACAATGGGACAGTCACAGGTGAAGGGATTCCAGCTAGTCTCACAGTGGGACTGGCACACGTGAAGGGATTCCAGCATGTCTGATACCGGGACCGTCACAGATGAAAGGATTCCAATCTGTCTCACAGTTGGACAGTCACAGGTGAAGGGATCACAGCTTGTCTCACACCGCGACAATCACTGTTATAGGGATTCCAGCGTGACTCACATTGGGACTGTCACAAGTAAGGGGATTCCAACTGGTCACACAATGGGACTGTCACAGGGAGAGCGATTCCAGCTTGTCTCAAACTGGCACAGTCACTGATAAAGGGATTCCAGCTTGTCTCACACTGGGACAGTCACAGATGAAGGGATTCCAGCTTGTCTCACACTGGGACAGTCACAGATGAAGGGATTCCAGCTTGTCTCACACTGGGACAGTCAGAGGTGAAGTGATTCCAGCTTTTCACTCGCTGGGAATGTCACAGATAAAGGGATTCCAGCTTGTCTCACACTGGGACAGTCACAGGTAAATGGATTCCAGATTGTCTGACACTGGGACAGTCACTGGTAAGGGGATTCCAGCTTGATTCACACTGGGACTGTCACAGATTAAGGGATTCCAGCTTGTCTCAGACTGGGACAGTCACAGATGAAGGGATTCCAGCTTGTCTCACACTGGCACAGTCACAGATGAAGGGATTCCAGCTTGTATCACACTGGGACAATCACAAGAAAAGGGATTCCAGCTTGTCTCACACTGGGACAGTCAGAGGTGAAGTGATTCCAACTTTTCACTCGCTGGGAATGTCACAGATAAAGGGACTCCAGCTTGTCTCACAATGGGACAGTCACAGATGAAGGGATTCCAGCTTGTCTCACACTGGGACAGTCAGAGGTGAAGTGATTCCAGCTTTTCACTCGCTGGGAATGTCACAGATAAAGGGATTCCAGCTTGTCTCACAATGGGACAAGTCACAGGTGAAGGGATTCCAGCTAGTCTCACAGTGGGACAGGCACACGTGAAGGGATTCCAGCATGTCTGATACCGGGACCGTCACTGATGAAAGGATTCCAATCTGTCTCACAGTTGGACAGTCACAGGTGAAGGGATCCCAGCTTGTCTCACACTGGGACAGTCACAGGTAAATGGATTCCAGATTGTCTCACACTGGGACAGTCACTGGTAAAGGGCTTCCAGCTTGACTCACACTGGGACACTCACAGGTAAAGGGATTCAATCTTGTCTCACCCTGGGACTGTCACAGGGAAAGGATTCCAGCTTTTCCCTCACTGGGACAGTCACAGATGAAGGTATTACAGCTGGTCTCACACTGGATATTCACAGATGAAGGGATTCCAGCTTGTCTCACACTGTGACAGTCACAGATGAAGGTATTCCAGCTTGTCTGACACAAGGAGAGTGACAGGTAAAGGTATTCCAGCTTGTCTCACACTGGATATTCACAGATGAAGGGATTCAGCTTGTCTCACACTGGGACAGTCACAGGTGAAGGGATTCCAGCTTGACTCATACTGGGACAGTCACAGATGAAGGGATTCCAGCTTGTCTCACACTGGGACAGTCACAGATGAAGGGATTACAGCTTGTCTCACACCGCGACAGTCACTGTTAAAGGGATTCCAGTGTGACTCACATTGGGACTGTCACAAGTAAAGGGATTCCAACTTGTCACACAATGGGACAGTCACAGGTAAAGGGATTCCAGCTTGTCTCACACTGGGACAGTCAGAGGTGAAGTGATTCCAGCTTTTCACTCGCTGGGAATGTCACAGATAAAGGGATTCCAGCTTGTCTCATAATGGGAAAGTCACAGATGAATGGATTCCAGCTTGTCTCAAACTGGCACAGTCACTGATAAAGGGATTCCAGCTTGTCTCACACTGGGACAGTCACAGATGAAGGGATTCCAGCTTGTCTCACACTGGGAAAGTCAGAGGTGAAGTGATTCCAGCTTTTCACTCGCTGGGTATGTCACAGATAAAGGGATTCCAGTTTGTCTCACAATGGGACAGTCACATGTGACGGGATTCCAGCTAGTCTCACAGTGGGACAGGCACACGTGATGGGATTCCAGCATGTCTGATACCGGGACCGTCACTGATGAAAGGATTCCAATCTGTCTCACAGTTGGACAGTCACAGGTGAAGGGATCCCAGCTTGTCTCACTCTGGGACAGTCACAGGTAAATGGATTCCAGATTGTCTCACACTGGGACAGTCACTGGTAAAGGGATTCCAGCTTGACTCACACTGGGACAGTCACAGATGAAGGGATTCCAGCTTGTCTCACACTGGGACAGTCACAGATGAAGGGATTACAGCTTGTCTCACACCGCGACAATCACTGTTATAGGGATTCCAGCGTGACTCACATTGGGACTGTCACAAGTAAGGGGATTCCAACTGGTCACACAATGGGACTGTCACAGGGAGAGCGATTCCAGCTTGTCACACACTGGGACAGTCACAGGTGAATGGATTCAAGCTTGTCTCAAACTGAGACATTCACAGGTAAAGGCATTCCAGCTTGTTTCATACTGGGACAGCCACAGGAAAAGGGATTCCATCTTGTCTCACACTGGGACAGTCACAGGTAAAGGGTTTCCAGCTTGTCTCACACTGGGACAGTCACAGATGAAGGGATTCCAGCTTGTCTCACACTGGGACAGTCAGAGGTGAAGTGATTCCAGCTTTTCACTCGCTGCGAATGTCACAGATAAAGGGATTCCAGCTTGTCTCACAATGGGACAGTCACAGGTGAAGTGATTCCAGCTAGTCTCACAGTGGGACAGGCACACGTGAAGGGATTCCAGCATGTCTGATACCGTGACCGTCACTGATGAAAGGATTCCAATCTGTCTCACAGTTGGACAGTCACAGGTGAAGGGATCCCAGGTTGTCTCACACTGGGACAGTCACAGGTAAATGGATTCCAGATTGTCTCACACTGGGACAGTCACTGGTAAAGGGATTCCAGCTTGACTCACACTGGGACAGTCACAGATGAAGGGATTCCAGCTTCTCTCACACTGGGACAGTCACAGATGAAGGGATTACAGCTTGTCTCACACCGCGACAGTCACTGTTAAAGGGATTCCAGTGTGACTCACATTGGGACTGTCACAAGCAAAGGGATTCCAACTTGTCACACAATGGGACAGTCACAGGTAAAGGGATTCCAGCTTGTCTCACACTGGGACAGTCAGAGGTGAAGTGATTCCAGCTTTTCACTCGCTGGGAATGTCACAGATAAAGGGATTCCAGCTTGTCTCATAATCGGACAGTCACAGATGAATGGATTCCAGCTTGTCTCAAACTGGCACAGTCACTGGTAAACGGATTCCAGCTTGTCTCACACTGGGACAGTCACAGATGAAGGGATTCCAGCTTGTCTCACACTGGGACAGTCACAGATGAAGGGATTCCAGCTTGTCTCACACTGGGAAAGTCAGAGGTGAAGTGATTCCAGCTTTTCACTCGCTGGGTATGTCACAGATAAAGGGATTCCAGCTTGTCTCACAATGGGACAGTCACATGTGAAGGGATTCCAGCTAGTCTCACAGTGGGACAGGCACACGTGAAGGGATTCCAGCATGTCTGATACCGGGACCGTCACTGATGAAAGGATTCCAATCTGTCTCACAGTTGGACAGTCACAGGTGAAGGGATCCCAGCTTGTCTCACTCTGGAACAGTCACAGGTAAATGGATTCCAGATTGTCTCACACTGGGACAGTCACTGGTAAAGGGATTCCAGCTTGACTCACACTGGGACAGTCACAGATGAAGGGATTCCAGCTTGTCTCACACTGGGAAAGTCACAGATGAAGGGATTACAGCTTGTCTCACACCGCGACAGTCACTGTTAAAGGGATTCCAGCGTGACTCACATTGGGACTGTCACAAGTAAGGGGATTCCAACTGGTCACACAATGGGACTGTCACAGGGAGAGCGATTCCAGCTTGTCACACACTGGGACAGTCACAGGTGAATGGATTCAAGCTTGTCTCAAACTGAGACATGCACAGGTAAAGGCATTCCAGCTTGTTTCATACTGGGACAGCCACAGGAAAAGGGATTCCATCTTGTCTCACACTGGGACAGTCACAGGTAAAGGGTTTCCAGCTTGTCTCACACTGGGACAGTCACAGATGAAGGGATTCCAGCTTGTCTCACACTGGGACAGTCAGAGGTGAAGTGATTCCAGCTTTTCACTCGCTGCGAATGTCACAGATAAAGGGATTCCAGCTTGTCTCACAATGGGACAGTCACATGTGAAGGGATTCCAGCTAGTCTCACAGTGGGACAGGCACACGTGAAGGGATTCCAGCATGTCTGATACCGGGACCGTCACTGATGAAAGGATTCCAATCTGTCTCACAGTTGGACAGTCACAGGTGAGGGGATCCCAGCTTGTCTCACACTGGGACAGTCACAGGTAAATGGATTCCAGATTGTCTCACACTGGGACAGTCACTGGTAAAGGGATTCCAGCTTGACTCACACTGGGACAGTCACAGATGAAGGGATTCCAGCTTGTCTCACACTGGGACAGTCACAGGTGAAGGGATTCCAGCCTGTCTCACACTGGGACAGTCACAAATGAAGGGATTCCAGCTTGTCTCACAATGGGACAGTCACAGGTGAAGTGATTCCAGCTAGTCTCACAGTGGGACAGGCACACGTGAAGGGATTCCAGCATGTCTGATACCGTGACCGTCACTGATGAAAGGATTCCAATCTGTCTCACAGTTGGACAGTCACAGGTGAAGGGATCCCAGGTTGTCTCACACTGGGACAGTCACAGGTAAATGGATTCCAGATTGTCTCACACTGGGACAGTCACTGGTAAAGGGATTCCAGCTTGACTAACACTGGGACAGTCACAGATGAAGGGATTCCAGCTTGTCTCACACTGGGACAGTCACAGATGAAGGGATTACAGCTTGTCTCACACCGAGACAATCACTGTTATAGGGATTCCAGCGTGACTCACATTGGGACTGTCACAAGTAAGGGGATTCCAACTGGTCACACAATGGGACTGTCACAGGGAGAGCGATTCCAGCTTGTCACACACTGGGACAGTCACAGGTGAATGGATTCAAGCTTGTCTCAAACTGAGACATTCACAGGTAAAGGCATTCCAGCTTGTTTCATACTGGGACAGCCACAGGAAAAGGGATTCCATCTTGTCTCACACTGGGACAGTCACAGGTAAAGGGTTTCCAGCTTGTCTCACACTGGGACAGTCACAGATGAAGGGATTCCAGCTTGTCTCACACTGGGACAGTCAGAGGTGAAGTGATTCCAGCTTTTCACTCGCTGCGAATGTCACAGATAAAGGGATTCCAGCTTGTCTCACAATGGGACAGTCACAGGTGAAGGGATTCCAGCTAGTCTCACAGAGGGACAGGCACACGTGAAGGGATTCCAGCATGTCTGATACCGGGACCGTCACTGATGAAAGGATTCCAATCTGTCTCACAGTTGGACAGTCACAGGTGAAGGGATCCCAGCTTGTCTCACACTGGGACAGTCACAGGTAAATGGATTCCAGATTGTCTCACACTGGGACAGTCACTGGTAAAGGGATTCCGGCTTGACTCATACTGGGACAGTCACAGATGAATGGATTCCAGCTTGTCTCACACTGGGACAGTCACAGATGAAGGGATTACAGCTTGTCTCACACCGCGACAGTCACTGTTAAAGGGATTCCAGTGTGACTCACATTGGGACTGTCACAAGTAAAGGGATTCCAACTTGTCACACAATGGGACAGTCACAGGTAAAGGGATTCCAGATTGTCTCACACTGGGACAGTCAGAGGTGAAGTGATTCCAGCTTTTCACTCGCTGGGAATGTCACAGATAAAGGGATTCCAGCTTGTCTCATAATCGGACAGTCACAGATGAATGGATTCCAGCTTGTCTCAAACTGGCACAGTCACTGGTAAAGGGATTCCAGCTTGTCTCACACTGGGACAGTCACAGATGAAGGGATTCCAGCTTGTCTCACACTGGGACAGTCACAGATGAAGGGATTCCAGCTTGTCTCACACTGGGAAAGTCAGAGGTGAAGTGATTCCAGCTTTTCACTCGCTGGGTATGTCACAGATAAAGGGATTCCAGCTTGTCTCACAATGGGACAGTCACATGTGAAGGGATTAAAGCTAGTCTCACAGTGGGACAGGCACACGTGAAGGGATTCCAGCATGTCTGATACCGGGACCGTCACTGATGAAAGGATTCCAATCTGTCTCACAGTTGGACAGTCACAGGTGAAGGGATCCCAGCTTGTCTCACTCTGGAACAGTCACAGGTAAATGGATTCCAGATTGTCTCACACTGGGACAGTCACTGGTAAAGGGATTCCAGCTTGACTCACACTGGGACAGTCACAGATGAAGGGATTCCAGCTTGTCTCACACTGGGAAAGTCACAGATGAAGGGATTACAGCTTGTCTCACACCGCGACAGTCACTGTTAAAGGGATTCCAGCGTGACTCACATTGGGACTGTCACAAGTAAGGGGATTCCAACTGGTCACACAATGGGACTGTCACAGGGAGAGCGATTCCAGCTTGTCACACACTGGGTCAGTCACAGGTGAATGGATTCAAGCTTGTCTCAAACTGAGACATTCACAGGTAAAGGCATTCCAGCTTGTTTCATACTGGGACAGCCACAGGAAAAGGGATTCCATCTTGTCTCACACTGGGACAGTCACAGGTAAAGGGTTTCCAGCTTGTCTCACACTGGGACAGTCACAGGTAAAGGGATTCCAGCTTGTCTCACACTGGGACAGTCAGAGGTGAAGTGATTCCAGCTTTTCACTCGCTGCGAATGTCACAGATAAAGGGATTCCAGCTTGTCTCACAATGGGACAGTCACATGTGAAGGGATTCCAGCTAGTCTCACAGTGGGACAGGCACACGTGAAGGGATTCCAGCATGTCTGATACCGGGACCGTCACTGATGAAAGGTTTCCAATCTGTCTCACAGTTGGACAGTCACAGGTGAGGGGATCCCAGCTTGTCTCACACTGGGACAGTCACAGGTAAATGGATTCCAGATTGTCTCACACTGGGACAGTCACTGGTAAAGGGATTCCAGCTTGACTCACACTGGGACAGTCACAGATGAAGGGATTCCAGCTTGTCTCACACTGGGACAGTCACAGGTGAAGGGATTCCAGCCTGTCTCACACTGGGACAGTCACAAATGAAGGGATTCCAGCTTGTCTCACAATGGGACAGTCACAGGTGAAGTGATTCCAGCTAGTCTCACAGTGGGACAGGCACACGTGAAGGGATTCCAGCATGTCTGATACCGTGACCGTCACTGATGAAAGGATTCCAATCTGTCTCACAGTTGGACAGTCACAGGTGAAGGGATCCCAGGTTGTCTCACACTGGGACAGTCACAGGTAAATGGATTCCAGATTGTCTCACACTGGGACAGTCACTGGTAAAGGGATTCCAGCTTGACTCACACTGGGACAGTCACAGATGAAGGGATTCCAGCTTCTCTCACACTGGGACAGTCACAGATGAAGGGATTACAGCTTGTCTCACACCGCGACAGTCACTGTTAAAGGGATTCCAGTGTGACTCACATTGGGACTGTCACAAGTAAAGGGATTCCAACTTGTCACACAATGGGACAGTCACAGGTAAAGGGATTCCAGCTTGTCTCACACTGGGACAGTCAGAGGTAAAGTGATTCCAGCTTTTCACTCGCTGGGAATGTCACAGATAAAGGGATTCCAGCTTGTCTCACAATGGGACAGTCACAGGTGAAGGGATTCCAGCTGGTCTCACACTGGGACAGTCAGAGGTGAAGTGATTCCAGCTTTTCACTCACTGGGAATGTCACAGATAAAGGGATTCCAGCTTGTCTCACAATGGGACAGTCACAGGTGAAGGGATTCCAGCTAGTCTCACAGTGGGACAGGCACACGTGAAGGGATTCCAGCATGTCTGATACCGGGACCGTCACTGATGAAAGGATTCCAATCTGTCTCACAGTTGGACAGTCACAGGTGAAGGGATCCCAGGTTGTCTCACCCTGAGACAGTCACAGGTAAATGGATTCCAGATTGTCTCACACTGGGACAGTCACAGTTAAATGGATTCCAGATTGTCTCACACTGGGACAGTCACTGGTAAATGGATTCCAGGTTGACTCACACTGGGACAGTCACAGATGAAGGGATTCCAGCTTGTCTCACACTGGGACAGTCACAGATGAAGGGATTACAGCTTGTCTCACACCGCGACAGTCACTGTTAAAGGGATTCCAGTGTGACTCAGATTGGGACTGTCACAAGTAAAGGGATTCCAACTTGTCACACAATTGGACAGTCACAGGTAAAGGGATTCCAGCTTGTCTCACACTGGGACAGACAGAGGTGAAGTGATTCCAGCTTTTCACTCGCTGGGAATGTCACAGATAAAGGGATTCCAGCTTGTCTCACAATGGGACAGTCACAGGTGAAGGGATTCCAGCTGGTCTCACACTGGCACAGTCACAGATGAAGGGATTCCAGCTTGTCTCACACTGGGACATTCACAGATGAAGGGATTCCAGCTTGTCTCACACTGGGACAGTCACAGATGAAGGGATTCCAGCTTGTCTCACACTGGGACAGTCAGAGGTGAAGTGATTCCAGCTTTTCACTCACTGGGAATGTCACAGATAAAGGGATTCCAGCTTGTCTCACAATGGAACAGTCACAGGTGAAGGGATTCCAGCTAGTCTAACAGTGGGACAGGCACACGTGAAGGGATTCCAGCATGTCTGATACCGGGACCGTCACTGATGAAAGGATTCCAATCTGTCTCACAGTTGGTCAGTCACAGGTGAAGGGATTCCAGCTGGTCTCACACTGGCACAGTCACAGATGAAGGGATTCCAGCTTGTCTCACACTGGGACAGTCACAGATGAAGGGATTCCAGCTTGTCTCACACTGGGACAGTCACAGATGAAGGGATTCCAGTTTGTCTCACACTGGGACAGTCAGAGGTGAAGTGATTCCAGCTTTTCACTCACTGGGAATGTCACAGATAAAGGGATTCCAGCTAGTCTCACAGTGGGACAGGCACACGTGAAGGGATTCCAGCATGTCTGATACCGGGACCGTCACTGACGAAAGGATTCCAATCTGTCTCACAGTTGGACAGTCACAGGTGAAGGGATTCCAGCTTGTATCACACTGGGACAGTCACAGATGAAGGGATTCCAGCTTGTCTCACACTGGGACAGTCAGAGGTGAAGTGATTCCAGCTTTTCACTCGCTGGGAATGTCACAGATAAAGGGATTCCAGCTTGTCTCAGAATGGGACAGTCACAGGTGAAGGGATTCCAGCTAGTCTCACAGTGGGACAGGCACAAGTGAAGGGATTCCAGCATGTCTGATACCGGGACCGTCACTGATGAAAGGATTCCAATCTGTCTCACAGTTGGACAGTCACAGGTGAAGGGATCCCAGGTTGTCTCACACTGGGACAGTCACAGGTAAATGGATTCCAGATTGTCTCACACTGGGACAGTCACAGATGAAGGGATTACAGCTTGTCTCACACCGCGACAGTCACTGTTAAAGGGATTCCAGTGTGACTCACATTGGGACTGTCACAAGTAAAGGGATTCCAACTTGTCACACAATGGGACAGTCACAGGTAAAGGGATTCCAGCTTGTCTCACACTGGGACAGTCAGAGGTGAAGTGATTCCAGCTTTTCACTCGCTGGGAATGTCACAGATAAAGGGATTCCAGCTTGTCTCATAATGGGACAGTCACAGATGAATGGATTCCAGCTTGTCTCAAACTGGCACAGTCACTGGTAAAGGGATTCCAGCTAGTCTCACACTGGGACAGTCACAGATGAAGGGATTCCAGCTTGTCTCACACTGGGACAGTCACAGATGAAGGGATTCCAGCTTGTCTCACACTGGGAAAGTCAGAGGTGAAGTGATTCCAGCTTTTCACTCGCTGGGTATGTCACAGATAAAGGGATTCCAGCTTGTCTCACAATGGGACAGTCACATGTGAAGGGATTCCAGCTAGTCTCACAGTGGGACAGGCACACGTGAAGGGATTCCAGCATGTCTGATACCGGGACCGTCACTGATGAAAGGATTCCAATCTGTCTCACAGTTGGACAGTCACAGGTGAAGGGATCCCAGCTTGTCTCACTCTGGGACAGTCACAGGTAAATGGATTCCAGATTGTCTCACACTGGGACAGTCACTGGTAAAGGGATTCCAGCTTGACTCACACTGGGACAGTCAGAGATGAAGGGATTCCAGCTTGTCTCACACTGGGACAGTCACAGATGAAGGGATTACAGCTTGTCTCACACCGCGACAGTCACTGTTAAAGGGATTCCAGCGTGACTGACATTGGGACTGTCACAAGTAAGGGGATTCCAACTGGTCACACAATGGGACTGTCACAGGGAGAGCGATTCCAGCTTGTCACACACTGGGACAGTCACAGGTGAATGGATTCAAGCTTGTCTCAAACTGAGACATTCACAGGTAAAGGCATTCCATCTTGTTTCTTACTGGGACAGCCACAGGAAAAGGATTTCCATCTTGTCTCACACTGGGACAGTCACAGGTAAAGGGTTTCCAGCTTGTCTCACACTGGGACAGTCACAGATGAAGGGATTCCAGCTTGTCTCACACTGGGACAGTCAGAGGTGAAGTGATTCCAGCTTTTCACTCGCTGGGAATGTCACAGATAAAGGGATTCCAGCTTGTCTCACAATGGGACAGTCACATATGAAGGGATTCCAGCTAGTCTCACAGAGGGACAGGCACACGTAAAGGGATTCCAGCATGTCTGATACCGGGACCATCACTGATGAAAGGATTCCAATCTGTCTCACAGTTGGACAGTCACAGGTGAAGGGATCCCAGCTTGTCTCACACTGGGACAGTCACAGGTAAATGGATTCCAGATTGTCTCACACTGGGACAGTCACTGGTAAAGGGATTCCAGCTTGACTCACACTGGGACAGTCACAGGTGAAGGGATTCCAGCTTGTCTCACACTGGGACAGTTACAAATGAGGGGATTCCAGCTTGTCTCACAATGGGACAGTCACAGGTGAAGTGATTCCAGCTAGTCTCACAGTGGGACAGGCACACGTGAAGGGATTCCAGCATGTCTGATACCGTGACCATCACTGATGAAAGGATTCCAATCTGTCTCACAGTTGGACAGTCACAGGTGAAGGGATCCCAGGTTGTCTCACACTGGGACAGTCACAGTTAAATGGATTCCAGATTGTCTCACACTGGGACAGTCACTGGTAAAGGGATTCCAGCTTGACTCACACTGGGACAGTCACAGATGAAGGGATTCCAGCTTGTCTCACACTGGGACAGTCACAGATGAAGGGATTACAGCTTGTCTCACACCGCGACAGTCACTGTTAAAGGGATTCCAGTGTGACTCACATTGGGACTGTCACAAGTAAAGGGATTCCAACTTGTCACACAATGGGACAGTCACAGGTAAAGGGATTCCAGCTTGTCTCACACTGGGACAGTCAGAGGTAAAGTGATTCCAGCTTTTCACTCGCTGGGAATGTCACAGATAAAGGGATTCCAGCTTGTCTCTCAATGGGACAGTCACAGGTGAAGGGATTCCAGCTGGTCTCACACTGGCACAGTCACAGATGAAGGGATTCCAGCTTGTCTCACACTGGGACAGTCACAGATGAAGGGATTCCAGCTTGTCTCACACTGGGACAGTCACAGATGAAGGGATTCCAGCTTGTCTCACACTGGGACAGTCAGAGGTGAAGTGATTCCAGCTTTTCACTCACTGGGAATGTCACAGATAAAGGGATTCCAGCTTGTCTCACAATGGGACAGTCACAAGTGTAGGGATTCCAGCTAGTCTCACAGAGGGACAGGCACACATAAAGGGATTCCAGCATGTCTGATACCGGGACCGTCACTGATGAAAGGATTCCAATCTGTCTCACAGTTGGACAGTCACAGGTGAAGGGATCCCAGCTTGTCTCACACTGGGACAGTCACAGGTAAATGGATTCCAGATTGTCTCACACTGGGACAGTCACTGGTAAAGGGATTCCAGCTTGACTCACACTGGGACAGTCACAGATGAAGGGATTCCAGCTTGTCTCACACTGGGACAGTCACAGGTGAAGGGATTCCAGCTTGTCTCACACTGGGACAGTCACAAATGAAGGGATTCCAGCTTGTCTCACAATGGGACAGTCACAGGTGAAGTGATTCCAGCTCGTCTCACAGTGGGACAGGCACACGTGAAGGGATTCCAGCATGTCTGATACCGGGACCGTCACTGATGAAAGGATTCCAATCTGTCTCACAGTTGGACAGTCACAGGTGAAGGGATCCCAGCTTGTCTCACTCTGGGACAGTCACAGGTAAATGGATTCCAGATTGTCTCACACTGGGACAGTCACAGTTAAATGGATTCCAGATTGTCTCACACTGGGACAGTCACTGGTAAATGGATTCCAGGTTGACTCACACTGGGACAGTCACAGATGAAGGGGTTCCAGCTTGTCTCACACTGGGACAGTCACAGATGAAGGGATTACAGCTTGTCTCACACCGCGACAGTCACTGTTAAAGGGATTCCAGTGTGACTCAGATTGGGACTGTCACAAGTAAAGGGATTCCAACTTGTCACACAATTGGACAGTCACAGGTAAAGGGATTCCAGCTTGTCTCACACTGGGACAGACAGAGGTGAAGTGATTCCAGCTTTTCACTCGCTGGGAATGTCACAGATAAAGGGATTCCAGCTTGTCTCACAATGGGACAGTCACAGGTGAAGGGATTCCAGCTGGTCTCACACTGGCACAGTCACAGATGAAGGGATTCCAGCTTGTCTCACACTGGGACATTCACAGATGAAGGGATTCCAGCTTGTCTCACACTGGGACAGTCACAGATGAAGGGATTCCAGCTTGTCTCACACTGGGACAGTCAGAGGTGAAGTGATTCCAGCTTTTCACTCACTGGGAATGTCACAGATAAAGGGATTCCAGCTTGTCTCACAATGGAACAGTCACAGGTGAAGGGATTCCAGCTAGTCTCACAGTGGGACAGGCACACGTGAAGGGATTCCAGCATGTCTGATACCGGGACCGTCACTGATGAAAGGATTCCATTCTGTCTCACAGTTGGACAGTCACAGGTGAAGGGATTCCAGCTGGTCTCACACTGGCACAGTCACAGATGAAGGGATTCCAGCTTGTCTCACACTGGGACAGTGACAGATGAAGGGATTCCAGCTTGTCTCACACTGGGACAGTCAGAGGTGAAGTGATTCCAGCTTTTCACTCACTGGGAATGTCACAGATAAAGGGATTCCAGCTAGTCTCACAGTGGGACAGGCACACGTGAAGGGATTCCAGCATGTCTGATACCGGGACCGTCACTGACGAAAGGATTCCAATCTGTCTCACAGTTGGACAGTCACAGGTGAAGGGATTCCAGCTTGTCTCACACTGGCACAGTCACAGATGAAGGGATTCCAGCTTGTCTCACACTGGGACAGTCACAGATGAAGGGATTCCAGCTTGTCTCACACTGGGACAGTCAGAGGTGAAGTGATTCCAGCTTTTCACTCGCTGGGAATGTCACAGATAAAGGGATTCCAGCTTGTCTCAGAATGGGACAGTCACAGGTGAAGGGATTCCAGCTAGTCTCACAGTGGGACAGGCACAAGTGAAGGGATTCCAGCATGTCTGATACCGGGACCGTCACTGATGAAAGGATTCCAATCTGTCTCACAGTTGGACAGTCACAGGTGAAGGGATCCCAGGTTGTCTCACACTGGGACAGTCACACGTAAATGGATTCCAAATTGTCTCACACTGGGACAGTCACAGATGAAGGGATTACAGCTTGTCTCACACCGCGACAGTCACTGTTAAAGGGATTCCAGTGTGACTCACATTGGGACTGTCACAAGTAAAGGGATTCCAACTTGTCACACAATGGGACAGTCACAGGTAAAGGGATTCCAGCTTGTCTCACACTGGGACAGTCAGAGGTGAAGTGATTCCAGCTTTTCACTCGCTGGGAATGTCACAGATAAAGGGATTCCAGCTTGTCTCATAATGGGACAGTCACAGATGAATGGATTCCAGCTTGTCTCAAACTGGCACAGTCACTGGTAAAGGGATTCCAGCTAGTCTCACACTGGGACAGTCACAGATGAAGGGATTCCAGCTTGTCTCACACTGGGAAAGTCAGAGGTGAAGTGATTCCAGCTTTTCACTCGCTGGGTATGTCACAGATGAAGGGATTACAGCTTGTCTCACACCGCGACAGTCACTGTTAAAGGGATTCCAGCGTGACTCACATTGGGACTGTCACAAGTAAGGGGATTCCAACTTGTCACACAATGGGACAGTCACAGGTAAAGGGATTCCAGCTTGTCTCACACTGGGACAGTCAGAGGTAAAGTGATTCCAGCTTTTCACTCGCTGGGAATGTCACAGATAAAGGGATTCCAGCTTGTCTCTCAATGGGACAGTCACAGGTGAAGGGATTCCAGCTGGTCTCAAACTGGCACAGTCACTGGTAAAGGGATTCCAGCTAGTCTCACACTGGGACAGTCACAGATGAAGGGATTCCAGCTTGTCTCACACTGGGAAAGTCAGAGGTGAAGTGATTCCAGCTTTTCACTCGCTGGGTATGTCACAGATAAAGGGATTCCAGCTTGTCTCACAATGGGACAGTCACATGTGACGGGATTCCAGCTAGTCTCACAGTGGGACAGTCACAGGTGAAGGGATCCCAGCTTGTCTCACACTGGGACAGTCACAGGTAAATGGATTCCAGATTGTCTCACACTGGGACAGTCACTGGTAAAGGGATTCCAGCTTGACTCACACTGGGACAGTCACAGATGAAGGGATTCCAGCTTGTCTCACACTGGGACAGTCACAGGTGAAGGGATTCCAGCTTGTCTCACACTGGGACAGTCACAAATGAAGGGATTCCAGCTTGTCTCACAATGGGACAGTCACAGGTGAAGTGATTCCAGCTCGTCTCACAGTGGGACAGGCACACGTGAAGGGATTCCAGCATGTCTGATACCGGGACCGTCACTGATGAAAGGATTCCAATCTGTCTCACAGTTGGACAGTCACAGGTGAAGGGATCCCAGCTTGTCTCACTCTGGGACAGTCACAGGTAAATGGATTCCAGATTGTCTCACACTGGGACAGTCACAGTTAAATGGATTCCAGATTGTCTCACACTGGGACAGTCACTGGTAAATGGATTCCAGGTTGACTCACACTGGGACAGTCACAGATGAAGGGGTTCCAGCTTGTCTCACACTGGGACAGTCACAGATGAAGGGATTACAGCTTGTCTCACACCGCGACAGTCACTGTTAAAGGGATTCCAGTGTGACTCAGATTGGGACTGTCACAAGTAAAGGGATTCCAACTTGTCACACAATTGGACAGTCACAGGTAAAGGGATTCCAGCTTGTCTCACACTGGGACAGACAGAGGTGAAGTGATTCCAGCTTTTCACTCGCTGGGAATGTCACAGATAAAGGGATTCCAGCTTGTCTCACAATGGGACAGTCACAGGTGAAGGGATTCCAGCTGGTCTCACACTGGCACAGTCACAGATGAAGGGATTCCAGCTTGTCTCACACTGGGACATTCACAGATGAAGGGATTCCAGCTTGTCTCACACTGGGACAGTCACAGATGAAGGGATTCCAGCTTGTCTCACACTGGGACAGTCAGAGGTGAAGTGATTCCAGCTTTTCACTCACTGGGAATGTCACAGATAAAGGGATTCCAGCTTGTCTCACAATGGAACAGTCACAGGTGAAGGGATTCCAGCTAGTCTCACAGTGGGACAGGCACACGTGAAGGGATTCCAGCATGTCTGATACCGGGACCGTCACTGATGAAAGGATTCCATTCTGTCTCACAGTTGGACAGTCACAGGTGAAGGGATTCCAGCTGGTCTCACACTGGCACAGTCACAGATGAAGGGATTCCAGCTTGTCTCACACTGGGACAGTGACAGATGAAGGGATTCCAGCTTGTCTCACACTGGGACAGTCACAGATGAAGGGATTCCAGTTTGTCTCACACTGGGACAGTCAGAGGTGAAGTGATTCCAGCTTTTCACTCACTGGGAATGTCACAGATAAAGGGATTCCAGCTAGTCTCACAGTGGGACAGGCACACGTGAAGGGATTCCAGCATGTCTGATACCGGGACCGTCACTGACGAAAGGATTCCAATCTGTCTCACAGTTGGACAGTCACAGGTGAAGGGATTCCAGCTTGTCTCACACTGGCACAGTCACAGATGAAGGGATTCCAGCTTGTCTCACACTGGGACAGTCACAGATGAAGGGATTCCAGCTTGTCTCACACTGGGACAGTCAGAGGTGAAGTGATTCCAGCTTTTCACTCGCTGGGAATGTCACAGATAAAGGGATTCCAGCTTGTCTCAGAATGGGACAGTCACAGGTGAAGGGATTCCAGCTAGTCTCACAGTGGGACAGGCACAAGTGAAGGGATTCCAGCATGTCTGATACCGGGACCGTCACTGATGAAAGGATTCCAATCTGTCTCACAGTTGGACAGTCACAGGTGAAGGGATCCCAGGTTGTCTCACACTGGGACAGTCACACGTAAATGGATTCCAAATTGTCTCACACTGGGACAGTCACAGATGAAGGGATTACAGCTTGTCTCACACCGCGACAGTCACTGTTAAAGGGATTCCAGTGTGACTCACATTGGGACTGTCACAAGTAAAGGGATTCCAACTTGTCACACAATGGGACAGTCACAGGTAAAGGGATTCCAGCTTGTCTCACACTGGGACAGTCAGAGGTGAAGTGATTCCAGCTTTTCACTCGCTGGGAATGTCACAGATAAAGGGATTCCAGCTTGTCTCATAATGGGACAGTCACAGATGAATGGATTCCAGCTTGTCTCAAACTGGCACAGTCACTGGTAAAGGGATTCCAGCTAGTCTCACACTGGGACAGTCACAGATGAAGGGATTCCAGCTTGTCTCACACTGGGAAAGTCAGAGGTGAAGTGATTCCAGCTTTTCACTCGCTGGGTATGTCACAGATGAAGGGATTACAGCTTGTCTCACACCGCGACAGTCACTGTTAAAGGGATTCCAGCGTGACTCACATTGGGACTGTCACAAGTAAGGGGATTCCAACTGGTCACACAATGGGACTGTCACAGGGAGAGCGATTCCAGCTAGTCACACACTGGGACAGTCACAGGTGAATGGATTCAAGCTTGTCTCAAACTGAGACATTCACAGGTAAAGGCATTCCATCTTGTTTCATACTGGGACAGCCACAGGAAAAGGATTTCCATCTTGTCTCACACTGGGACAGTCACAGGTAAAGGGTTTCCAGCTTGTCTCACACTGGGACAGTCACAGATGAAGGGATTCCAGCTTGTCTCACTCTGGGACAGTCAGAGGTGAAGTGATTCCAGCTTTTCACTCGCTGGGAATGTCACAGATAAAGGGATTCCAGCTTGTCTCACAATGGGACAGTCACATGTGAAGGGATTCCAGCTAGTCTCACAGAGGGACAGGCACACGTAAAGGGATTCCAGCATGTCTGACACCGGGACCGTCACTGATGAAAGGATTCCAATCTGTCTCACAGTTGGACAGTCACAGGTGAAGGGATCCCAGCTTGTCTCACACTGGGACAGTCACAGGTAAATGGATTCCAGATTGTCTCACACTGGGACAGTCACTGGTAAAGGGATTCCAGCTTGACTCACACTGGGACAGTCACAGATGAAGGGATTCCAGCTTGTCTCACACTGGGACAGTCACAGGTGAAGGGATTCCAGCTTGTCTCACACTGGGACAGTTACAAATGAGGGGATTCCAGCTTGTCTCACAATGGGACAGTCACAGGTGAAGTGATTCCAGCTAGTCTCACAGTGGGACAGGCACACGTGAAGGGATTCCAGCATGTCTGACACCGTGACCGTCACTGATGAAAGGATTCCAATCTGTCTCACAGTTGGACAGTCACAGGTGAAGGGATCCCAGGTTGTCTCACACTGGGACAGTCACAGGTAAATGGATTCCAGATTGTCTCACACTGGGACAGTCACTGGTAAAGGGATTCCAGCTTGACTCACACTGGGACAGTCACAGATGAAGGGATTCCAGCTTGTCTCACACTGGGACAGTCACAGATGAAGGGATTACAGCTTGTCTCACACCGCGACAGTCACTGTTAAAGGGATTCCAGAGTGACTCACATTGGGACTGTCACAAGTAAAGGGATTCCAACTTGTCACACAATGGGACAGTCACAGGTAAAGGGATTCCAGCTTGTCTCACACTGGGACAGTCAGAGGTAAAGTGATTCCAGCTTTTCACTCGCTGGGAATGTCACAGATAAAGGGATTCCAGCTTGTCTCACAATGGGACAGTCACAGGTGAAGGGATTCCAGCTGGTCTCACACTGGCACAGTCACAGATGAAGGGATTCCAGCTTGTCTCACACTGGGACTGTCACAGATGAAGGGATTCCAGCTTGTCTCACACTGGTACAGTCACAGATGAAGGGATTCCAGCTTGTCTCACACTGGGACAGTCAGAGGTGAAGTGATTCCAGCTTTTCACTCACTGGGAATGTCACAGATAAAGGGATTCCAGCTTGTCTCACAATGGGACAGTCACATGTGTAGGGATTCCAGCTAGTCTCACAGAGGGACAGGCACACGTAAAGGGATTCCAGCATGTCTGATACCGGGACCGTCACTGATGAAAGGATTCCAATCTGTCTCACAGTTGGACAGTCACAGGTGAAGGGATCCCAGCTTGTCTCACACTGGGACAGTCACAGGTAAATGGATTCCAGATTGTCTCACACTGGGACAGTCACTGGTAAAGGGATTCCAGCTTGACTCACACTGGGACAGTCACAGATGAAGGGATTCCAGCTTGTCTCACACTGGGACAGTCACAGGTGAAGGGATTCCAGCTTGTCTCACACTGGGACAGTCACAAATGAAGGGATTCCAGCTTGTCTCACAATGGGACAGTCACATGTGTAGGGATTCCAGCTAGTCTCACAGAGGGACAGGCACACGTAAAGGGATTCCAGCATGTCTGATACCGGGACCGTCACTGATGAAAGGATTCCAATCTGTCTCACAGTTGGACAGTCACAGGTGAAGGGATCCCAGCTTGTCTCACACTGGGACAGTCACAGGTAAATGGATTCCAGATTGTCTCACACTGGGACAGTCACTGGTAAAGGGATTCCAGCTTGACTCACACTGGGACAGTCACAGATGAAGGGATTCCAGCTTGTCTCACACTGGGACAGTCACAGGTGAAGGGATTCCAGCTTGTCTCACACTGGGACAGTCACAAATGAAGGGATTCCAGCTTGTCTCACAATGGGACAGTCACAGGTGAAGTGATTCCAGCTCGTCTCACAGTGGGACAGGCACACGTGAAGGGATTCCAGCATGTCTGATACCGGGACCGTCACTGATGAAAGGATTCCAATCTGTCTCACAGTTGGACAGTCACAGGTGAAGGGATCCCAGCTTGTCTCACTCTGGGACAGTCACAGGTAAATGGATTCCAGATTGTCTCAGACTGGGACAGTCACTGGTAAAGGGATTCCAGCTTGACTCACACTGGGACAGTCAGAGATGAAGGGATTCCAGCTTGTCTCACACTGGGACAGTCACAGATGAAGGGATTACAGCTTGTCTCACACCGCAACAGTCACTGTTAAAGGGATTCCAGCGTGACTCACATTGGGACTGTCACAAGTAAGGGGATTCCAACTGGTCACACAATGGGACTGTCACAGGGAGAGCGATTCCAGCTTGTCACACACTGGGACAGTCACAGGTGAATGGATTCTAGCTTGTCTCAAACTGAGACATTCACAGGTAAAGGCATTCCATCTTGTTTCATACTGGGACAGCCACAGGAAAAGGATTTCCATCTTGTCTCACACTGGGACAGTCACAGGTAAAGGGTTTCCAGCTTGTCTCACACTGGGACAGTCACAGATGAAGGGATTCCAGCTTGTCTCACACTGGGACAGTCAGAGGTGAAGTGATTCCAGCTTTTCACTCGCTGGGAATGTCACAGATAAAGGGATTCCAGCTTGTCTCACAATGGGACAGTCACATGTGAAGGGATTCCAGCTAGTCTCACAGAGGGACAGGCACACGTAAAGGGATTCCAGCATGTCTGATACCGGGACCGTCACTGATGAAAGGATTCCAATCTGTCTCACAGTTGGACAGTCACAGGTGAAGGGATCCCAGCTTGCCTCACACTGGGACAGTCACAGGTAAATGGATTCCAGATTGTCTCACACTGGGACAGTCACTGGTAAAGGGATTCCAGCTTGACTCACACTGGGACAGTCACAGATGAAGGGATTCCAGCTTGTCTCACACTGGGACAGTCACAGGTGAAGGGATTCCAGCTTGTCTCAGACTGGGACAGTTACAAATGAGGGGATTCCAGCTTGTCTCACAATGGGACAGTCACAGGTGAAGTGATTCCAGCTAGTCTCACAGTGGGACAGGCACACGTGAAGGGATTCCAGCATGTCTGATACCGTGACCGTCACTGATGAAAGGATTCCAATCTGTCTCACAGTTGGACAGTCACAGGTGAAGGGATCCCAGGTTGTCTCACACTGGGACAGTCACTGGTAAAGGGATTCCAGCTTGACTCACACTGGGACAGTCACAGATGAAGGGATTCCAGCTTGTCTCACACTGGGACAGTCACAGATGAAGGGATTCCAGCTTGTCTCACACTGGGACAGTCACAGATGAAGGGATTCCAGCTTGTCTCACACTGGGACAGTCAGAGGTGAAGTGATTCCAGCTTTTCACTCGCTGGGAATGTCACAGATAAAGGGATTCCAGCTTGTCTCACAATGGGACAGTCACATGTGTAGGGATTCCAGCTAGTCTCACAGAGGGACAGGCACACGTAAAGGGATTCCAGCATGTCTGATACCGGGACCGTCACTGATGAAAGGATTCCAATCTGTCTCACAGTTGGACAGTCACAGGTGAAGGGATCCCAGCTTGTCTCACACTGGGACAGTCACAGGTAAATGGATTCCAGATTGTCTCACACTGGGACAGTCACTGGTAAAGGGATTCCAGCTTGACTCACACTGGGACAGTCAGAGATGAAGGGATTCCAGCTTGTCTCATACTGGGACAGTCACAGATGAAGGGATTACAGCTTGTCTCACACCGCAACAGTCACTGTTAAAGGGATTCCAGCGTGACTCACATTGGGACTGTCACAAGTAAGGGGATTCCAACTGGTCACACAATGGGACTGTCACAGGGAGAGCGATTCCAGCTTGTCACACACTGGGACAGTCACAGGTGAATGGATTCTAGCTTGTCTCAAACTGAGACATTCACAGGTAAAGGCATTCCATCTTGTTTCATACTGGGACAGCCACAGGAAAAGGATTTCCATCTTGTCTCACACTGGGACAGTCACAGGTAAAGGGTTTCCAGCTTGTCTCACACTGGGACAGTCACAGATGAAGGGATTCCAGCTTGTCTCACACTGGGACAGTCAGAGGTGAAGTGATTCCAGCTTTTCACTCGCTGGGAATGTCACAGATAAAGGGATTCCAGCTTGTCTCACAATGGGACAGTCACATGTGAAGGGATTCCAGCTAGTCTCACAGAGGGACAGGCACACGTAAAGGGATTCCAGCATGTCTGATACCGGGACCGTCACTGATGAAAGGATTCCAATCTGTCTCACAGTTGGACAGTCACAGGTGAAGGGATCCCAGCTTGCCTCACACTGGGACAGTCACAGGTAAATGGATTCCAGATTGTCTCACACTGGGACAGTCACTGGTAAAGGGATTCCAGCTTGACTCACACTGGGACAGTCACAGATGAAGGGATTCCAGCTTGTCTCACACTGGGACAGTCACAGGTGAAGGGATTCCAGCTTGTCTCAGACTGGGACAGTTACAAATGAGGGGATTCCAGCTTGTCTCACAATGGGACAGTCACAGGTGAAGTGATTCCAGCTAGTCTCACAGTGGGACAGGCACACGTGAAGGGATTCCAGCATGTCTGATACCGTGACCGTCACTGATGAAAGGATTCCAATCTGTCTCACAGTTGGACAGTCACAGGTGAAGGGATCCCAGGTTGTCTCACACTGGGACAGTCACTGGTAAAGGGATTCCAGCTTGACTCACACTGGGACAGTCACAGATGAAGGGATTCCAGCTTGTCTCACACTGGGACAGTCACAGATGAAGGGATTCCAGCTTGACTCACACTGGGACAGTCACAGATGAAGGGATTCCAGCTTGTCTCACACTGGGACAGTCAGAGGTGAAGTGATTCCAGCTTTTCACTCACTGGGAATGTCACAGATAAAGGGATTCCAGCTTGTCTCACAATGGGACAGTCTCATGTGTAGGGATTCCAGCTAGTCTCACAGAGGGACAGGCACACGTAAAGGGATTCCAGCATGTCTGATACCGGGACCGTCACTGATGAAAGGATTCCAATCTGTCTCACAGTTGGACAGTCACAGGTGAAGGGATCCCAGCTTGTCTCACACTGGGACAGTCACAGGTAAATGGATTCCAGATTGTCTCACACTGGGACAGTCACTGGTAAAGGGATTCCAGCTTGACTCACACTGGGACAGTCACAGATGAACGGATTCCAGCTTGTCTCACACTGGGACAGTCACAGGTGAAGGGATTCCAGCTTGTCTCACACTGGGACAGTCACAAATGAAGGGATTCCAGCTTGTCTCACAATGGGACAGTCACAGGTGAAGTGATTCCAGCTAGTCTCACAGTGGGACAGGCACACGTGAAGGGATTCCAGCATGTCTGATACCGGGACCGTCACTGATGAAAGGATTCCAATATGTCTCACAGTTGGACAGTCACAGGTGAAGGGATCCCAGCTTGTCTCACTCTGGGACAGTCACAGGTAAATGGATTCCAGATTGTCTCACACTGGGACAGTCACTGGTAAAGGGATTCCAGCTTGACTCACACTGGGACAGTCAGAGATGAAGGGATTCCAGCTTGTCTCACACTGGGACAGTCACAGATGAAGGGATTACAGCTTGTCTCACACCGCGACAGTCACTGTTAAAGGGATTCCAGCGTGACTCACATTGGGACTGTCACAAGTAAGGGGATTCCATCTGGTCACACAATGGGACTGTCACAGGGAGAGCGATTCCAGCTTGTCACACACTGGGACAGTCACAGGTGAATGGATTCAAGCTTGTCTCAAACTGAGACATTCACAGGTAAAGGCATTCCATCTTGTTTCATACTGGGACAGCCACAGGAAAAGGATTTCCATCTTGTCTCACACTGGGACAGTCACAGGTAAAGGGTTTCCAGCTTGTCTCACACTGGGACAGTCACAGATGAAGGGATTCCAGCTTGTCTCACACTGGGACAGTCAGAGGTGAAGTGATTCCAGCTTTTCACTCGCTGGGAATGTCACAGATAAAGGGATTCCAGCTTGTCTCACAATGGGACAGTCACATGTGAAGGGATTCCAGCTAGTCTCACAGAGGGACAGGCACACGTAAAGCGATTCCAGCATGTCTGATACCGGGACCGTCACTGATGAAAGGATTCCAATCTGTCTCACAGTTGGACAGTCACAGGTGAAGGGATCCCAGCTTGCCTCACACTGGGACAGTCACAGGTAAATGGATTCCAGATTGTCTCAGACTGGGACAGTCACTGGTAAAGGGATTCCAGCTTGACTCACACTGGGACAGTCACAGATGAAGGGATTCCAGCTTGTCTCACACTGGGACAGTCACAGGTGAAGGGATTCCAGCTTGTCTCAGACTGGGACAGTTACAAATGAGGGGATTCCAGCTTGTCTCACAATGGGACAGTCACAGGTGAAGTGATTCCAGCTAGTCTCACAGTGGGACAGGCACACGTGAAGGGATTCCAGCATGTCTGATACCGTGACCGTCACTGATGAAAGGATTCCAATCTGTCTCACAGTTGGACAGTCACAGGTGAAGGGATCCCAGGTTGTCTCACACTGGGACAGTCACAGGTAAATGGATTCCAGATTGTCTCACACTGGGACAGTCACTGGTAAAGGGATTCCAGCTTGACTCACACTGGGACAGTCACAGATGAAGGGATTCCAGCTTGTCTCACACTGGGACAGTCACAGATGAAGGGATTACAGCTTGTCTCACACCGCGACAGTCACTGTTAAAGGGATTCCAGTATGACTCACATTGGGACTGTCACAAGTAAAGGGATTCCAACTTGTCACACAATGGGACAGTCACTGGTAAAGGGATTCCAGTGTGACTCACATTAGGACTGTCACAAGTAAAGGGATTCCAACTTGTCACACAATGGGACAGTCACTGGTAAAGGGATTCCAGCTTGACTCACACTGGGACAGTCACAGATGAAGGGATTCCAGCTTGTCTCACACTGGGACAGTCACAGATGAAGGGATTCCAGCTTGTCTCACACTGGGACAGTCACAGATGAAGGGATTCCAGCTTGTCTCACACTGGGACAGTCAGAGGTGAAGTGATTCCAGCTTTTCACTCACTGGGAATGTCACAGATAAAGGGATTCCAGCTTGTCTCACAATGGGACAGTCACATGTGTAGGGATTCCAGCTAGTCTCACAGAGGGACAGGCACACGTAAAGGGATTCCAGCAAGTCTGATACCGGGACCGTCACTGATGAAAGGATTCCAATCTGTCTCACAGTTGGACAGTCACAGGTGAAGGGATCCCAGCTTGTCTCACACTGGGACAGTCACAGGTAAATGGATTCCAGATTGTCTCACACTGGGACAGTCACTGGTAAAGGGATTCCAGCTTGACTCACACTGGGACAGTCAGAGATGAAGGGATTCCAGCTTGTCTCACACTGGGACAGTCACAGATGAAGGGATTCCAGCTTGTCTCACACTGGGACAGTCAGAGGTGAAGTGATTCCAGCTTTTCACTCACTGGGAATGTCACAGATAAAGGGATTCCAGCTTGTCTCACAATGGGACAGTCACATGTGTAGGGATTCCAGCTAGTCTCACAGAGGGACAGGCACACGTAAAGGGATTCCAGCAAGTCTGATACCGGGACCGTCACTGATGAAAGGATTCCAATCTGTCTCACAGTTGGACAGTCACAGGTGAAGGGATCCCAGCTTGTCTCACACTGGGACAGTCACAGGTAAATGGATTCCAGATTGTCTCACACTGGGACAGTCACTGGTAAAGGGATTCCAGCTTGACTCACACTGGGACAGTCAGAGATGAAGGGATTCCAGCTTGTCTCACACTGGGACAGTCACAGATGAAGGGATTACAGCTTGTCTCACACCGCAACAGTCACTGTTAAAGGGATTCCAGCGTGACTCACATTGGGACTGTCACAAGTAAGGGGATTCCAACTGGTCACACAATGGGACTGTCACAGGGAGAGCGATTCCAGCTTGTCACACACTGGGACAGTCACAGGTGAATGGATTCTAGCTTGTCTCAAACTGAGACATTCACAGGTAAAGGCATTCCATCTTGTTTCATACTGGGACAGCCACAGGAAAAGGATTTCCATCTTGTCTCACACTGGGACAGTCACAGGTAAAGGGTTTCCAGCTTGTCTCACACTGGGGCAGTCACAGATGAAGGGATTCCAGCTTGTCTCACACTGGGACAGTCAGAGGTGAAGTGATTCCAGCTTTTCACTCGCTGGGAATGTCACAGATAAAGGGATTCCAGCTTGTCTCACAATGGGACAGTCACATGTGAAGGGATTCCAGCTAGTCTCACAGAGGGACAGGCACACGTAAAGGGATTCCAGCATGTCTGATACCGGGACCGTCACTGATGAAAGGATTCCAATCTGTCACACAGTTGGACAGTCACAGGTGAAGGGATCCCAGCTTGCCTCACACTGGGACAGTCACAGGTAAATGGATTCCAGATTGTCTCAGACTGGGACAGTCACTGGTAAAGGGATTCCAGCTTGACTCACACTGGGACAGTCACAGATGAAGGGATTCCAGCTTGTCTCACACTGGGACAGTCACAGGTGAAGGGATTCCAGCTTGTCTCAGACTGGGACAGTTACAAATGAGGGGATTCCAGCTTGTCTCACAATGGGACAGTCACAGGTGAAGTGATTCCAGCTAGTCTCACAGTGGGACAGGCACACGTGAAGGGATTCCAGCATGTCTGATACCGTGACCGTCACTGATGAAAGGATTCCAATCTGTCTCACAGTTGGACAGTCACAGGTGAAGGGATCCCAGGTTGTCTCACACTGGGACAGTCACTGGTAAAGGGATTAAAGCTTGACTCACACTGGGACAGTCACAGATGAAGGGATTCCAGCTTGTCTCACACTGGGACAGTCACAGATGAAGGGATTCCAGCTTGTCTCACACTGGGACAGTCACAGATGAAGGGATTCCAGCTTGTCTCACACTGGGACAGTCAGAGGTGAAGTGATTCCAGCTTTTCACTCACTGGGAATGTCACAGATAAAGGGATTCCAGCTTGTCTCACAATGGGACAGTCACATGTGTAGGGATTCCAGCTAGTCTCACAGAGGGACAGGCACACGTAAAGGGATTCCAGCATGTCTGATACCGGGACCGTCACTGATGAAAGGATTCCAATCTGTCTCACAGTTGGACAGTCACAGGTGAAGGGATCCCAGCTTGTCTCACACTGGGACAGTCACAGGTAAATGGATTCCAGATTGTCTCACACTGGGACAGTCACTGGTAAAGGGATTCCAGCTTGACTCACACTGGGACAGTCACAGATGAAGGGATTCCAGCTTGTCTCACACTGGGACAGTCACAGGTGAAGGGATTCCAGCTTGTCTCACACTGGGACAGTCACAAATGAAGGGATTCCAGCTTGTCTCACAATGGGACAGTCACAGGTGAAGTGATTCCAGCTAGTCTCACAGTGGGACAGGCACACGTGAAGGGATTCCAGCATGTCTGATACCGGGACCGTCACTGATGAAAGGATTCCAATCTGTCTCACAGTTGGACAGTCACAGGTGAAGGGATCCCAGCTTGTCTCACTCTGGGACAGTCACAGGTAAATGGATTCCAGATTGTCTCACACTGGGACAGTCACTGGTAAAGGGATTCCAGCTTGACTCAGACTGGGACAGTCAGAGATGAAGGGATTCCAGCTTGTCTCACACTGGGACAGTCACAGATGAAGGGATTACAGCTTGTCTCACACCGCGACAGTCACTGTTAAAGGGATTCCAGCGTGACTCACATTGGGACTGTCACAAGTAAGGGGATTCCATCTGGTCACACAATGGGACTGTCACAGGGAGAGCGATTCCAGCTTGTCACACACTGGGACAGTCACAGGTGAATGGATTCAAGCTTGTCTCAAACTGAGACATTCACAGGTAAAGGCATTCCATCTTGTTTCATACTGGGACAGCCACAGGAAAAGGATTTCCATCTTGTCTCTCACTGGGACAGTCACAGGTAAAGGGTTTCCAGCTTGTCTCACACTGGGACAGTCACAGATGAAGGGATTCCAGCTTGTCTCACACTGGGACAGTCAGAGGTGAAGTGATTCCAGCTTTTCACTCGCTGGGAATGTCACAGATAAAGGGATTCCAGCTTGTCTCACAATGGGACAGTCACATGTGAAGGGATTCCAGCTAGTCTCACAGAGGGACAGGCACACGTAAAGGGATTCCAGCATGTCTGATACCGGGACCGTCACTGATGAAAGGATTCCAATCTGTCTCACAGTTGGACAGTCACAGGTGAAGGGATCCCAGCTTGCCTCTCACTGGGACAGTCACAGGTAAATGGATTCCAGATTGCCTCACACTGGGACAGTCACTGGTAAAGGGATTCCAGCTTGACTCACACTGGGACAGTCACAGATGAAGGGATTCCAGCTTGTCTCACACTGGGACAGTCACAGATGAAGGGATTACAGCTTGTCTCACACCGCGACAGTCACTGTTAAAGGGATTCCAGTGTGACTCACATTAGGACTGTCACAAGTAAAGGGATTCCAACTTGTCACACAATGGGACAGTCACAGGTAAAGGGATTCCAGCTTGTCTCACACTGGGACAGTCAGAGGTAAAGTGATTCCAGCTTTTCACTCGCTGGGAATGTCACAGATAAAGGGATTCCAGCTTGTCTCACAATGGGACAGTCACAGGTGAAGGGATTCCAGCTGGTCTCACACTGGCACAGTCACAGATGAAGGGATTCCAGCTTGTCTCACACTGGGACAGTCACAGATGAAGGGATTCCAGCTTGTCTCACACTGGGACAGTCACAGATGAAGGGATTCCAGCTTGTCTCACACTGGGACAGTCAGAGGTGAAGTGATTCCAGCTTTTCACTCACTGGGAATGTCACAGATAAAGGGATTCCAGCTTGTCTCACAATGGGACAGTCACATGTGTAGGGATTCCAGCTAGTCTCACAGAGGGACAGGCACACGTAAAGGGATTCCAGCATGTCTGATACCGGGACCGTCACTGATGAAAGGATTCCAATCTGTCTCACAGTTGGACAGTCACAGGTGAAGGGATCCCAGCTTGTCTCACACTGGGACAGTCACAGGTAAATGGATTCCAGATTGTCTCACACTGGGACAGTCACTGGTAAAGGGATTCCAGCTTGACTCACACTGGGACAGTCACAGATGAAGGGATTCCAGCTTGTCTCACACTGGGACAGTCACAGGTGAAGGGATTCCAGCTTGTCTCACACTGGGACAGTCACAAATGAAGGGATTCCAGCTTGTCTCACAATGGGACAGTCACAGGTGAAGTGATTCCAGCTAGTCTCACAGTGGGACAGGCACACGTGAAGGGATTCCAGCATGTCTGATACCGGGACCGTCACTGATGAAAGGATTCCAATCTGTCTCACAGTTGGACAGTCACAGGTGAAGGGATCCCAGGTTGTCTCACACTGGGACAGTCACAGGTAAATGGATTCCAGATTGTCTCACACTGGGACAGTCACTGGTAAAGGGATTCCAGCTTGACTCACACTGGGACAGTCACAGATGAAGGGATTCCAGCTTGTCTCACACTGGGACAGTCACAGATGAAGGGATTACAGCTTGTCTCACACCGCGACAGTCACTGTTAAAGGGATTCCAGTGTGACTCACATTGGGACTGTCACAAGTAAAGGGATTCCAACTTGTCACACAATGGGACAGTCACAGGTAAAGGGATTCCAGCTTGTCTCACACTGGGACAGTCAGAGGTAAAGTGATTCCAGCTTTTCACTCACTGGGAATGTCACAGATAAAGGGATTCCAGCTTGTCTCACAATGGGACAGTCACAGGTGAAGGGATTCCAGCTGGTCTCACACTGGCACAGTCACAGATGAAGGGATTCCAGCTTGTCTCACACTGGGACAGTCACAGATGAAGGGATTCCAGCTTGTCTCACACTGGGACAGTCACAGATGAAGGGATTCCAGCTTGTCTCACACTGGGACAGTCAGAGGTGAAGTGATTCCAGCTTTTCACTCACTGGGAATGTCACAGATAAAGGGATTCCAGCTTGTCTCACAATGGGACAGTCACAGGTGAAGGGATTCCAGCTAGTCTCACAGTGGGACAGGCACGCGTGAAGGGATTCCAGCATGTCTGATACCGGGACCGTCACTGATGAAAGGATTCCAATCTGTCTCACAGTTGGACAGTCACAGGTGAAGGGATTCCAGATTGTCTCACACTGGGACAGTCACAGTTAAATGGATTCCAGATTGTCTCACACTGGGACAGTCACTGGTAAATGGATTCCAGGTTGACTCACACTGGGACAGTCACAGATGAAGGGATTCCAGCTTGTCTCACACTGGGACAGTCACAGATGAAGGGATTACAGCTTGTCTCACACTGGGACAGTCACAGATGAAGGGATTACAGCTTGTCTCACACCGCGACAGTCACTGTTAAAGGGATTCCAGTGTGACTCACATTGGGACTGTCACAAGTAAAGGGATTACAACTTGTCACACAATTGGACAGTCACAGGTAAAGGGATTCCAGCTTGACTCACACTGGGACAGACACAGATGAAGGGATTCCAGCTTGTCTCACACTGGGACAGTCACAGGTGAAGGGATTCCAGCTTGTCTCACACTGGGACAGTCACAAATGAAGGGATTCCAGCTTGTCTCACAATGGGACAGTCACAGGTGAAGTGATTCCAGCTAGTCTCACAGTGGGACAGGCACACGTGAAGGGATTCCAGCATGTCTGATACCGGGACCGTCACTGATGAAAGGATTCCAATCTGTCTCACAGTTGGACAGTCACAGGTGAAGGGATCCCAGCTTGTCTCACTCTGGGACAGTCACAGGTAAATGGATTCCAGATTGTCTCACACTGGGACAGTCACTGGTAAAGGGATTCCAGCTTGACTCACACTGGGACAGTCAGAGATGAAGGGATTCCAGCTTGTCTCACACTGGGACAGTCACAGATGAAGGGATTACAGCTTGTCTCACACCGCGACAGTCACTGTTAAAGGGATTCCAGCGTGACTCACATTGGGACTGTCACAAGTAAGGGGATTCCATCTGGTCACACAATGGGACTGTCACAGGGAGAGCGATTCCAGCTTGTCACACACTGGGACAGTCACAGGTGAATGGATTCAAGCTTGTCTCAAACTGAGACATTCACAGGTAAAGGCATTCCATCTTGTTTCATACTGGGACAGCCACAGGAAAAGGATTTCCATCTTGTCTCTCACTGGGACAGTCACAGGTAAAGGGTTTCCAGCTTGTCTCACACTGGGACAGTCACAGATGAAGGGATTCCAGCTTGTCTCACACTGGGACAGTCAGAGGTGAAGTGATTCCAGCTTTTCACTCGCTGGGAATGTCACAGATAAAGGGATTCCAGCTTGTCTCACAATGGGACAGTCACATGTGAAGGGATTCCAGCTAGTCTCACAGAGGGACAGGCACACGTAAAGGGATTCCAGCATGTCTGATACCGGGACCGTCACTGATGAAAGGATTCCAATCTGTCTCACAGTTGGACAGTCACAGGTGAAGGGATCCCAGCTTGCCTCACACTGGGACAGTCACAGGTAAATGGATTCCAGATTGCCTCACACTGGGACAGTCACTGGTAAAGGGATTCCAGCTTGACTCACACTGGGACAGTCACAGATGAAGGGATTCCAGCTTGTCTCACACTGGGACAGTCACAGATGAAGGGATTACAGCTTGTCTCACACCGCGACAGTCACTGTTAAAGGGATTCCAGTGTGACTCACATTAGGACTGTCACAAGTAAAGGGATTCCAACTTGTCACACAATGGGACAGTCACAGGTAAAGGGATTCCAGCTTGTCTCACACTGGGACAGTCAGAGGTAAAGTGATTCCAGCTTTTCACTCGCTGGGAATGTCACAGATAAAGGGATTCCAGCTTGTCTCACAATGGGACAGTCACAGGTGAAGGGATTCCAGCTGGTCTCACACTGGCACAGTCACAGATGAAGGGATTCCAGCTTGTCTCACACTGGGACAGTCACAGATGAAGGGATTCCAGCTTGTCTCACACTGGGACAGTCACAGATGAAGGGATTCCAGCTTGTCTCACACTGGGACAGTCAGAGGTGAAGTGATTCCAGCTTTTCACTCACTGGGAATGTCACAGATAAAGGGATTCCAGCTTGTCTCACAATGGGACAGTCACATGTGTAGGGATTCCAGCTAGTCTCACAGAGGGACAGGCACACGTAAAGGGATTCCAGCATGTCTGATACCGGGACCGTCACTGATGAAAGGATTCCAATCTGTCTCACAGTTGGACAGTCACAGGTGAAGGGATCCCAGCTTGTCTCACACTGGGACAGTCACAGGTAAATGGATTCCAGATTGTCTCACACTGGGACAGTCACTGGTAAAGGGATTCCAGCTTGACTCACACTGGGACAGTCACAGATGAAGGGATTCCAGCTTGTCTCACACTGGGACAGTCACAGGTGAAGGGATTCCAGCTTGTCTCACACTGGGACAGTCACAAATGAAGGGATTCCAGCTTGTCTCACAATGGGACAGTCACAGGTGAAGTGATTCCAGCTAGTCTCACAGTGGGACAGGCACACGTGAAGGGATTCCAGCATGTCTGATACCGGGACCGTCACTGATGAAAGGATTCCAATCTGTCTCACAGTTGGACAGTCACAGGTGAAGGGATCCCAGGTTGTCTCACACTGGGACAGTCACAGGTAAATGGATTCCAGATTGTCTCACACTGGGACAGTCACTGGTAAAGGGATTCCAGCTTGACTCACACTGGGACAGTCACAGATGAAGGGATTCCAGCTTGTCTCACACTGGGACAGTCACAGATGAAGGGATTACAGCTTGTCTCACACCGCGACAGTCACTGTTAAAGGGATTCCAGTGTGACTCACATTGGGACTGTCACAAGTAAAGGGATTCCAACTTGTCACACAATGGGACAGTCACAGGTAAAGGGATTCCAGCTTGTCTCACACTGGGACAGTCAGAGGTAAAGTGATTCCAGCTTTTCACTCACTGGGAATGTCACAGATAAAGGGATTCCAGCTTGTCTCACAATGGGACAGTCACAGGTGAAGGGATTCCAGCTGGTCTCACACTGGCACAGTCACAGATGAAGGGATTCCAGCTTGTCTCACACTGGGACAGTCACAGATGAAGGGATTCCAGCTTGTCTCACACTGGGACAGTCACAGATGAAGGGATTCCAGCTTGTCTCACACTGGGACAGTCAGAGGTGAAGTGATTCCAGCTTTTCACTCACTGGGAATGTCACAGATAAAGGGATTCCAGCTTGTCTCACAATGGGACAGTCACAGGTGAAGGGATTCCAGCTAGTCTCACAGTGGGACAGGCACGCGTGAAGGGATTCCAGCATGTCTGATACCGGGACCGTCACTGATGAAAGGATTCCAATCTGTCTCACAGTTGGACAGTCACAGGTGAAGGGATTCCAGATTGTCTCACACTGGGACAGTCACAGTTAAATGGATTCCAGATTGTCTCACACTGGGACAGTCACTGGTAAATGGATTCCAGGTTGACTCACTCTGGGACAGTCACAGATGAAGGGATTCCAGCTTGTCTCACACTGGGACAGTCACAGATGAAGGGATTACAGCTTGTCTCACACTGGGACAGTCACAGATGAAGGGATTACAGCTTGTCTCACACCGCGACAGTCACTGTTAAAGGGATTCCAGTGTGACTCACATTGGGACTGTCACAAGTAAAGGGATTACAACTTGTCACACAATTGGACAGTCACAGGTAAAGGGATTCCAGCTTGTCTCACACTGGGACAGACAGAGGTGAAGTGATTCCAGCTTTTCACTCGCTGGGAATGTCACAGATAAAGGGATTCCAGCTTGTCTCACAATGGGACAGTCACAGGTGAAGGGATTCCAGCTGGTCTCACACTGGCACAGTCACAGATGAAGGGATTCCAGCTTGTCTCACACTGGGACATTCACAGATGAAGGGATTCCAGCTTGTCTCACACTGGGACAGTCACAGATGAAGGGATTCCAGCTTGTCTCACACTGGGACAGTCACAGATGAAGGGATTCCAGCTTGTCTCACACTGGGACAGTCACAGATGAAGGGATTCCAGCTTGTCTCACACTGGGACAGTCAGAGGTGAAGTGATTCCAGCTTTTCACTCACTGGGAATGTCACCGATAAAGGGATTCCAGCTTGTCTCACAATGGGACAGTCACAGGTGAAGGGATTCCAGCTAGTCTCACAGTGGGACAGGCACACGTGAAGGGATTCCAGCATGTCTGATACCGGGACCGTCACTGATGAAAGGATTCCAATCTGTCTCACAGTTAGACAGTCACAGGTGAAGGGATTCCAGCTAGTCTCACACTGGCAAAGTCACAGATGAAGGGATTCCAGCTTGTCTCACACTGGGACAGTCACAGATGAAGGGATTCCAGCTTGTCTCACACTGGGACAGTCACAGATGAAGGGATTCCAGCTTGTCTCACACTGGGACAGTCAGAGGTGAAGTGATTCCAGCTTTTCACTCACTGGGAATGTCACAGATAAAGGGATTCCAGCTTGTCTCACAATGGGACAGTCACAGGTGAAGGGATTCCAGCTAGTCTCACAGTGGGACAGGCACACGTGAAGGGATTCCAGCATGTCTGATACCGGGACCGTCACTGACGAAAGGATTCCAATCTGTCTCACAGTTGGACTGTCACAGGTGAAGGGATTCCAGCTTGTCTCACACTGGCACAGTCACAGATGAAGGGATTCCAGCTTGTCTCACACTGGGACAGTCACAGATGAAGGGATTCCAGCTTGTCTCACACTGGGACAGTCAGAGGTGAAGTGATTCCAGCTTTTCACTCGCTGGGAATGTCACAGATAAAGGGATTCCAGCTTGTCTCACAATGGGACAGTCACAGGTGAAGGGATTCCAGCTAGTCTCACAGAGGGACAGGCACACGTGAAGGGATTCCAGCATGTCTGATACCGGGACCGTCATTGATGAAAGGATTCCAATCTGTCTCACAGTTGGACAGTCACAGGTGAAGGGATCCCAGGTTGTCTCACACTGGGACAGTCACAGGTAAATGGATTCCAGATTGTCTCACACTGGGACAGTCACTGGTAAAGGGATTCCAGCTTGACTCATACTGGGACAGTCACAGATGAAGGGATTCCAGCTTGTCTCACACTGGGACAGTCACAGATGAAGGGATTACAGCTTGTCTCACACCGCGACAGTCACTGTTAAAGGGATTCCAGTGTGACTCACATTGGGACTGTCACAAGTAAAGGGATTCCAACTTGTCACACAATGGGACAGTCACAGGTAAAGGGATTCCAGCTTGTGTCACACTGGGACAGTCAGAGGTGATGTGATTCCAGCTTTTCACTCGCTGGGAATGTCACAGATAAAGGGATTCCAGCTTGTCTCATAATGGGACAGTCACAGATGAAGGGATTCCAGCATGTCTGATACCGGGACCGTCACTGATGAAAGGATTCCAAACTGTCTCACAGTTGGACAGTCACAGGTGAAGGGATCCCAGGTTGTCTCACCCTGGGACAGTCACAGGTAAATGGATTCCAGATTGTCTCACACTGGGACAGTCACAGTTAAACGGATTCCAGATTGTCTCACACTGGGACAGTCACTGGTAAATGGATTCCAGGTTGACTCACACTGGGACAGTCACAGATGAAGGGATTACAGCTTGTCTCACACCGTGACAGTCACTGTTAAAGGGATTCCAGTGTGACTCACATTGGGACTGTCACAAGTAAAGGGATTCCAACTTGTCACACAATTGGACAGTCACAGGTAAAGGGATTCCAGCTTGTCTCACACTGGGACAGACAGAGGTGAAGTGATTCCAGCTTTTCACTCGCTGGGAATGTCACAGATAAAGGGATTCCAGCTTGTCTCACAATGGGACAGTCACAGGTGAAGGGATTCCAGCTGGTCTCACACTGGCACAGTCACAGATGAAGGGATTCCGGCTTTTCTCACACTGGGACATTCACAGATGAAGGGATTCCAGCTTGTCTCACACTGGGACAGTCACAGATGAAGGGATTCCAGCTTGTCTCACACTGGGACAGTCAGAGGTGAAGTGATTCCAGCTTTTCACTCACTGGGAATGTCACAGATAAAGGGATTCCAGCTAGTCTCACAATGGGACAGTCACAGGTGAAGGGATTCCAGCTAGTCTCACAGTGGGACAGGCACACGTGAAGGGATTCCAGCATGTCTGATACCGGGACCGTCACTGATGAAAGGATTCCAATTTGTCTCACAGTTGGACAGTCACAGGTGAAGGGATCCCAGGTTGTCTCACACTGGCACAGTCACAGATGAAGGGATTCCAGCTTGTCTCACACTGGGACAGTCACAGGTAAATGGATTCCAGATTGTCTCACACTGGGACAGTCACAGTTAAACGGATTCCAGATTGTCTCACACTGGGACAGTCACTGGTAAATGGATTCCAGGTTGACTCACACTGGGACAGTCACAGATGAAGGGATTACAGCTTGTCTCACACCGTGACAGTCACTGTTAAAGGGATTCCAGTGTGACTCACATTTGGACTGTCACAAGTAAAGGGATTCCAACTTGTCACACAATGGGACAGTCACAGGTGAAGGGATTCCAGCTGGTCTCACACTGGCACAGTCACAGATGAAGGGATTCCAGCTTGTCTCACACTGGCACAGTCACAGATGAAGGGATTCCAGCTTGTCTCACACTGGGACAGTCACAGATGAAGGGATTCCAGCTTGTCTCACACTGGGACAGTCAGAGGTGAAGTGATTCCAGCTTTTCACTCACTGGGAATGTCACAGATAAAGGGATTCCAGCTTGTCTCACAATGGGACAGTCACAGGTGAAGGGATTCCAGCTAGTCTCACAGTGGGACAGGCACACGTGATGGGATTCCAGCATGTCTGATACCGGGACCGTCACTGACGAAAGGATTCCAATCGGTCTCACAGTTGGACAGTCACAGGTGAAGGGATTCCAGCTTGTCTCACACTGGCACAGTCACAGATGAAGGGATTCCAGCTTGTCTCACACTGGGACAGTCACAGATGAAGGGATTCCAGCTTGTCTCACACTGGGACAGTCAGAGGTGAAGTGATTCCAGCTTTTCACTTGCTGGGAATGTCACAGATAAAGGGATTCTAGATTGTCTCACACTGGGACAGTCACTGGTAAAGGGATTCCAGCTTGACTCACACTGGGACAGTCACAGATGAAGGGATTCCAGCTTGTCTCACACTGGGACAGTCACAGATGAAGGGATTCCAGCTAGTCTCAGAGTGGGACAGGCACACGTGAAGGGATTCCAGCATGTCTGATACCGGGACCGTCACTGATGAAAGGATTCCAATCTGTCTCACTGTTGGACAGTCACAGGTGAAGGGATCCCATGTTGTCTCACACTGGGACAGTCACAGGTAAATGGATTCCAGATTGTCTCACACTGGGACAGTCACTGGTAAAGGGAATCCAGCTTGACTCATACTGGGGCAGTCACAGATGAAGGGATTCCAGCTTGTCTCATACTGGGACAGTCACAGATGAAGGGATTCCAGCTTGTCTCACACTGGGACAGTCACAGGTGAAGGGATTCCAGCTTGTCTCACACTGGGACAGTCACAAATGAAGGGATTCCAGCTTGTCTCACAATGGGACAGTCACAGGTGAAGTGATTCCAGCTAGTCTCACAGTGGGACAGGCACACGTGAAGGGATTCCAGCATGTCTGATACCGGGACCGTCACTGATGAAAGGATTCCAATCTGTCTCACAGTTGGACAGTCACAGGTGAAGGGATCCCAGCTTGTCTCACTCTGGGACAGTCACAGGTAAATGGATTCCAGATTGTCTCACACTGGGACAGTCACTGGTAAAGGGATTCCAGCTTGACTCACACTGGGACAGTCAGAGATGAAGGGATTCCAGCTTGTCTCACACTGGGACAGTCACAGATGAAGGGATTACAGCTTGTCTCACACCGCGACAGTCACTGTTAAAGGGATTCCAGCGTGACTCACATTGGGACTGTCACAAGTAAGGGGATTCCATCTGGTCACACAATGGGACTGTCACAGGGAGAGCGATTCCAGCTTGTCACACACTGGGACAGTCACAGGTGAATGGATTCAAGCTTGTCTCAAACTGAGACATTCACAGGTAAAGGCATTCCATCTTGTTTCATACTGGGACAGCCACAGGAAAAGGATTTCCATCTTGTCTCTCACTGGGACAGTCACAGGTAAAGGGTTTCCAGCTTGTCTCACACTGGGACAGTCACAGATGAAGGGATTCCAGCTTGTCTCACACTGGGACAGTCAGAGGTGAAGTGATTCCAGCTTTTCACTCGCTGGGAATGTCACAGATAAAGGGATTCCAGCTTGTCTCACAATGGGACAGTCACATGTGAAGGGATTCCAGCTAGTCTCACAGAGGGACAGGCACACGTAAAGGGATTCCAGCATGTCTGATACCGGGACCGTCACTGATGAAAGGATTCCAATCTGTCTCACAGTTGGACAGTCACAGGTGAAGGGATCCCAGCTTGCCTCACACTGGGACAGTCACAGGTAAATGGATTCCAGATTGCCTCACACTGGGACAGTCACTGGTAAAGGGATTCCAGCTTGACTCACACTGGGACAGTCACAGATGAAGGGATTCCAGCTTGTCTCACACTGGGACAGTCACAGATGAAGGGATTACAGCTTGTCTCACACCGCGACAGTCACTGTTAAAGGGATTCCAGTGTGACTCACATTAGGACTGTCACAAGTAAAGGGATTCCAACTTGTCACACAATGGGACAGTCACAGGTAAAGGGATTCCAGCTTGTCTCACACTGGGACAGTCAGAGGTAAAGTGATTCCAGCTTTTCACTCGCTGGGAATGTCACAGATAAAGGGATTCCAGCTTGTCTCACAATGGGACAGTCACAGGTGAAGGGATTCCAGCTGGTCTCACACTGGCACAGTCACAGATGAAGGGATTCCAGCTTGTCTCACACTGGGACAGTCACAGATGAAGGGATTCCAGCTTGTCTCACACTGGGACAGTCACAGATGAAGGGATTCCAGCTTGTCTCACACTGGGACAGTCAGAGGTGAAGTGATTCCAGCTTTTCACTCACTGGGAATGTCACAGATAAAGGGATTCCAGCTTGTCTCACAATGGGACAGTCACATGTGTAGGGATTCCAGCTAGTCTCACAGAGGGACAGGCACACGTAAAGGGATTCCAGCATGTCTGATACCGGGACCGTCACTGATGAAAGGATTCCAATCTGTCTCACAGTTGGACAGTCACAGGTGAAGGGATCCCAGCTTGTCTCACACTGGGACAGTCACAGGTAAATGGATTCCAGATTGTCTCACACTGGGACAGTCACTGGTAAAGGGATTCCAGCTTGACTCACACTGGGACAGTCACAGATGAAGGGATTCCAGCTTGTCTCACACTGGGACAGTCACAGGTGAAGGGATTCCAGCTTGTCTCACACTGGGACAGTCACAAATGAAGGGATTCCAGCTTGTCTCACAATGGGACAGTCACAGGTGAAGTGATTCCAGCTAGTCTCACAGTGGGACAGGCACACGTGAAGGGATTCCAGCATGTCTGATACCGGGACCGTCACTGATGAAAGGATTCCAATCTGTCTCACAGTTGGACAGTCACAGGTGAAGGGATCCCAGGTTGTCTCACACTGGGACAGTCACAGGTAAATGGATTCCAGATTGTCTCACACTGGGACAGTCACTGGTAAAGGGATTCCAGCTTGACTCACACTGGGACAGTCACAGATGAAGGGATTCCAGCTTGTCTCACACTGGGACAGTCACAGATGAAGGGATTACAGCTTGTCTCACACCGCGACAGTCACTGTTAAAGGGATTCCAGTGTGACTCACATTGGGACTGTCACAAGTAAAGGGATTCCAACTTGTCACACAATGGGACAGTCACAGGTAAAGGGATTCCAGCTTGTCTCACACTGGGACAGTCAGAGGTAAAGTGATTCCAGCTTTTCACTCACTGGGAATGTCACAGATAAAGGGATTCCAGCTTGTCTCACAATGGGACAGTCACAGGTGAAGGGATTCCAGCTGGTCTCACACTGGCACAGTCACAGATGAAGGGATTCCAGCTTGTCTCACACTGGGACAGTCACAGATGAAGGGATTCCAGCTTGTCTCACACTGGGACAGTCACAGATGAAGGGATTCCAGCTTGTCTCACACTGGGACAGTCAGAGGTGAAGTGATTCCAGCTTTTCACTCACTGGGAATGTCACAGATAAAGGGATTCCAGCTTGTCTCACAATGGGACAGTCACAGGTGAAGGGATTCCAGCTAGTCTCACAGTGGGACAGGCACGCGTGAAGGGATTCCAGCATGTCTGATACCGGGACCGTCACTGATGAAAGGATTCCAATCTGTCTCACAGTTGGACAGTCACAGGTGAAGGGATTCCAGATTGTCTCACACTGGGACAGTCACAGTTAAATGGATTCCAGATTGTCTCACACTGGGACAGTCACTGGTAAATGGATTCCAGGTTGACTCACTCTGGGACAGTCACAGATGAAGGGATTCCAGCTTGTCTCACACTGGGACAGTCACAGATGAAGGGATTACAGCTTGTCTCACACTGGGACAGTCACAGATGAAGGGATTACAGCTTGTCTCACACCGCGACAGTCACTGTTAAAGGGATTCCAGTGTGACTCACATTGGGACTGTCACAAGTAAAGGGATTACAACTTGTCACACAATTGGACAGTCACAGGTAAAGGGATTCCAGCTTGTCTCACACTGGGACAGACAGAGGTGAAGTGATTCCAGCTTTTCACTCGCTGGGAATGTCACAGATAAAGGGATTCCAGCTTGTCTCACAATGGGACAGTCACAGGTGAAGGGATTCCAGCTGGTCTCACACTGGCACAGTCACAGATGAAGGGATTCCAGCTTGTCTCACACTGGGACATTCACAGATGAAGGGATTCCAGCTTGTCTCACACTGGGACAGTCACAGATGAAGGGATTCCAGCTTGTCTCACACTGGGACAGTCACAGATGAAGGGATTCCAGCTTGTCTCACACTGGGACAGTCACAGATGAAGGGATTCCAGCTTGTCTCACACTGGGACAGTCAGAGGTGAAGTGATTCCAGCTTTTCACTCACTGGGAATGTCACCGATAAAGGGATTCCAGCTTGTCTCACAATGGGACAGTCACAGGTGAAGGGATTCCAGCTAGTCTCACAGTGGGACAGGCACACGTGAAGGGATTCCAGCATGTCTGATACCGGGACCGTCACTGATGAAAGGATTCCAATCTGTCTCACAGTTAGACAGTCACAGGTGAAGGGATTCCAGCTAGTCTCACACTGGCAAAGTCACAGATGAAGGGATTCCAGCTTGTCTCACACTGGGACAGTCACAGATGAAGGGATTCCAGCTTGTCTCACACTGGGACAGTCACAGATGAAGGGATTCCAGCTTGTCTCACACTGGGACAGTCAGAGGTGAAGTGATTCCAGCTTTTCACTCACTGGGAATGTCACAGATAAAGGGATTCCAGCTTGTCTCACAATGGGACAGTCACAGGTGAAGGGATTCCAGCTAGTCTCACAGTGGGACAGGCACACGTGAAGGGATTCCAGCATGTCTGATACCGGGACCGTCACTGACGAAAGGATTCCAATCTGTCTCACAGTTGGACTGTCACAGGTGAAGGGATTCCAGCTTGTCTCACACTGGCACAGTCACAGATGAAGGGATTCCAGCTTGTCTCACACTGGGACAGTCACAGATGAAGGGATTCCAGCTTGTCTCACACTGGGACAGTCAGAGGTGAAGTGATTCCAGCTTTTCACTCGCTGGGAATGTCACAGATAAAGGGATTCCAGCTTGTCTCACAATGGGACAGTCACAGGTGAAGGGATTCCAGCTAGTCTCACAGAGGGACAGGCACACGTGAAGGGATTCCAGCATGTCTGATACCGGGACCGTCATTGATGAAAGGATTCCAATCTGTCTCACAGTTGGACAGTCACAGGTGAAGGGATCCCAGGTTGTCTCACACTGGGACAGTCACAGGTAAATGGATTCCAGATTGTCTCACACTGGGACAGTCACTGGTAAAGGGATTCCAGCTTGACTCATACTGGGACAGTCACAGATGAAGGGATTCCAGCTTGTCTCACACTGGGACAGTCACAGATGAAGGGATTACAGCTTGTCTCACACCGCGACAGTCACTGTTAAAGGGATTCCAGTGTGACTCACATTGGGACTGTCACAAGTAAAGGGATTCCAACTTGTCACACAATGGGACAGTCACAGGTAAAGGGATTCCAGCTTGTGTCACACTGGGACAGTCAGAGGTGATGTGATTCCAGCTTTTCACTCGCTGGGAATGTCACAGATAAAGGGATTCCAGCTTGTCTCATAATGGGACAGTCACAGATGAAGGGATTCCAGCATGTCTGATACCGGGACCGTCACTGATGAAAGGATTCCAAACTGTCTCACAGTTGGACAGTCACAGGTGAAGGGATCCCAGGTTGTCTCACCCTGGGACAGTCACAGGTAAATGGATTCCAGATTGTCTCACACTGGGACAGTCACAGTTAAACGGATTCCAGATTGTCTCACACTGGGACAGTCACTGGTAAATGGATTCCAGGTTGACTCACACTGGGACAGTCACAGATGAAGGGATTACAGCTTGTCTCACACCGTGACAGTCACTGTTAAAGGGATTCCAGTGTGACTCACATTGGGACTGTCACAAGTAAAGGGATTCCAACTTGTCACACAATTGGACAGTCACAGGTAAAGGGATTCCAGCTTGTCTCACACTGGGACAGACAGAGGTGAAGTGATTCCAGCTTTTCACTCGCTGGGAATGTCACAGATAAAGGGATTCCAGCTTGTCTCACAATGGGACAGTCACAGGTGAAGGGATTCCAGCTGGTCTCACACTGGCACAGTCACAGATGAAGGGATTCCGGCTTTTCTCACACTGGGACATTCACAGATGAAGGGATTCCAGCTTGTCTCACACTGGGACAGTCACAGATGAAGGGATTCCAGCTTGTCTCACACTGGGACAGTCAGAGGTGAAGTGATTCCAGCTTTTCACTCACTGGGAATGTCACAGATAAAGGGATTCCAGCTAGTCTCACAATGGGACAGTCACAGGTGAAGGGATTCCAGCTAGTCTCACAGTGGGACAGGCACACGTGAAGGGATTCCAGCATGTCTGATACCGGGACCGTCACTGATGAAAGGATTCCAATTTGTCTCACAGTTGGACAGTCACAGGTGAAGGGATCCCAGGTTGTCTCACACTGGCACAGTCACAGATGAAGGGATTCCAGCTTGTCTCACACTGGGACAGTCACAGGTAAATGGATTCCAGATTGTCTCACACTGGGACAGTCACAGTTAAACGGATTCCAGATTGTCTCACACTGGGACAGTCACTGGTAAATGGATTCCAGGTTGACTCACACTGGGACAGTCACAGATGAAGGGATTACAGCTTGTCTCACACCGTGACAGTCACTGTTAAAGGGATTCCAGTGTGACTCACATTTGGACTGTCACAAGTAAAGGGATTCCAACTTGTCACACAATGGGACAGTCACAGGTGAAGGGATTCCAGCTGGTCTCACACTGGCACAGTCACAGATGAAGGGATTCCAGCTTGTCTCACACTGGCACAGTCACAGATGAAGGGATTCCAGCTTGTCTCACACTGGGACAGTCACAGATGAAGGGATTCCAGCTTGTCTCACACTGGGACAGTCAGAGGTGAAGTGATTCCAGCTTTTCACTCACTGGGAATGTCACAGATAAAGGGATTCCAGCTTGTCTCACAATGGGACAGTCACAGGTGAAGGGATTCCAGCTAGTCTCACAGTGGGACAGGCACACGTGATGGGATTCCAGCATGTCTGATACCGGGACCGTCACTGACGAAAGGATTCCAATCGGTCTCACAGTTGGACAGTCACAGGTGAAGGGATTCCAGCTTGTCTCACACTGGCACAGTCACAGATGAAGGGATTCCAGCTTGTCTCACACTGGGACAGTCACAGATGAAGGGATTCCAGCTTGTCTCACACTGGGACAGTCAGAGGTGAAGTGATTCCAGCTTTTCACTTGCTGGGAATGTCACAGATAAAGGGATTCTAGATTGTCTCACACTGGGACAGTCACTGGTAAAGGGATTCCAGCTTGACTCACACTGGGACAGTCACAGATGAAGGGATTCCAGCTTGTCTCACACTGGGACAGTCACAGATGAAGGGATTCCAGCTAGTCTCAGAGTGGGACAGGCACACGTGAAGGGATTCCAGCATGTCTGATACCGGGACCGTCACTGATGAAAGGATTCCAATCTGTCTCACTGTTGGACAGTCACAGGTGAAGGGATCCCATGTTGTCTCACACTGGGACAGTCACAGGTAAATGGATTCCAGATTGTCTCACACTGGGACAGTCACTGGTAAAGGGAATCCAGCTTGACTCATACTGGGGCAGTCACAGATGAAGGGATTCCAGCTTGTCTCACACTGGGACAGTCACAGATGAAGGGATTCCAGCTTGTCTCAAACTGGGACAGTCACTGGTAAAGGGATTCCAGCTTGTCTCACACTGGGACAGTCACAGATGAAGGGATTCCAGCTTGTCTCACACTGGCACAGTCACAGATGAAGGGATTTCAGCTTGTACCACACTGCGACAGTCACAGATGAAGGGAGTCCAGCTTGTCTCACACTGGGACAGTCAGAGGTGAAGTGATTCCAGCTTTTCACTCGCTGGGAATGTCACAGATAAAGGGATTCCAGCTTGTCTCACAATGGGACAGTCACAGGTGAAGGGATTCCAGCTTGTCTCACACTGGCACAGTCACAGATGAAGGGATTCCAGCTTGTCTCACACTGGGACAGTCACAAATGAAGGGATTCCAGCTTGTCTCACAATGGGACAGTGACAGGTGAAGTGATTCCAGCTAGTCTCACAGTGGGACAGGCACACGTGAAGGGATTCCAGCATGTCTGATACCGTGACCGTCACTGATGAAAGGATTCCAATCTGTCTCACAGTTGGACAGTGACAGGTGAAGGGATCCCAGGTTGTCTCACCCTGGGACAGTCACAGGTAAATGGATTCCAGATTGTCTCACACTGGGACAGTCACTGGTAAAGGGATTCCAGCTTGTCTCACACTGGGACAGTCACAGGTAAATGGATTCCAGATTGTCTCACACAGGGACAGTCACTGGTAAAGGGATTCCAGCTTGACTCACACTGGGACAGTCACAGTTAAATGGATTCCAGATTGTCTCACACTGGGACAGTCACTGGTAAATGGATTCCAGGTTGACTCACACTGGGACAGTCACAGATGAAGGGATTCCAGCTTGTCTCACACTGGGACAGTCACAGATGAAGGGATTACAGCTTGTCTCACACCGCGACAGTCACTGTTAAAGGGATTCCAGTGTGACTCACATTGGGACTGTCACAAGTAAAGGGATTCCAACTTGTCACACAATTGGACAGTCACAGGTAAAGGGATTCCAGCTTGTCTCACACTGGGACAGACAGAGGTGAAGTGATTCCAGCTTTTCACTCGCTGGGAATGTCACAGATAAAGGGATTCCAGCTTGTCTCACAATGGGACAGTCACTGGTGAAGGGATTCCAGCTGGTCTCACACTGGCACAGTCACAGATGAAGGGATTCCAGCTTTTCTCACACTGGGACATTCACAGATGAAGGGATTCCAGCTTGTCTCACACTGGGACAGTCACAGATGAAGGGATTCCAGCTTGTCTCACACTGGGACAGTCAGAGGTGAAGTGATTCCAGCATTTCACTCACTGGGAATGTCACAGATAAAGGGATTCCAGCTTGTCTCACAATGGGACAGTCACAGGTGAAGGGATTCCAGCTAGTCTCACAGTGGGACAGGCACACGTGAAGGGATTCCAGCATGTCTGATACCGGGACCGTCACTGATGAAAGGATTCCAATTTGTCTCACAGTTGGACAGTCACAGGTGAAGGGATCCCAGGTTGTCTCACACTGGCACAGTCACAGATGAAGGGATTCCAGCTTGTCTCACACTGGGACAGTCACAGATGAAGGGATTCCAGCTTGTCTCACACTGGGACAGTCACAGATGAAGGGATTACAGCTTGTCTCACACCGCGACAGTCACTGTTAAAGGGATTCCAGTGTGACTCACATTGGGACTGTCACAAGTAAAGGGATTCCAACTTGTCACACAATGGGACAGTCACAGGTGAAGGGATTCCAGCTGGTCTCACACTGGCACAGTCACAGATGAAGGGATTCCAGCTTGTCTCACACTGGGACAGTCACAGATGAAGGGATTCCAGCTTGTCTCACACTGGGACAGTCACAGATGAAGGGATTCCAGCTTGTCTCACACTGGGACAGTCAGAGGTGAAGTGATTCCAGCTTTTCACTCACTGGGAATGTCACAGATAAAGGGATTCCAGCTTGTCTCACAATGGGACAGTCACAGGTGAAGGGATTCCAGCTAGTCTCACAGTGGGACAGGCACACGTGAAGGGATTCCAGCATGTCTGATACCGGGACCGTCACTGACGAAAGGATTCCAATCTGTCTCTCAGTTGGACAGTCACAGGTGAAGGGATTCCAGCTTGTCTCACACTGGCACAGTCACAGATGAAGGGATTCCAGCTTGTCTCACACTGGGACAGTCACAGATGAAGGGATTCCAGCTTGTCTCACACTGGGACAGTCAGAGGTGAAGTGATTCCAGCTTTTCACTCGCTGGGAATGTCACAGATAAAGGGATTCCAGCTTGTCTCACAATGGGACAGTCACAGGTGAAGGGATTCCAGCTAGTCTCACAGAGGGACAGGCACACGTGAAGGGATTCCAGCATGTCTGATACCGGGACAGTCACTGATGAAAGGATTCCAATCTGTCTCACAGTTGGACAGTCACAGGTGAAGGGATCCCATGTTGTCTCACACTGGGACAGTCACAGGTAAATGGATTCCAGATTGTCTCACACTGGGACAGTCAATGGTAAAGGGATTCCAGCTTGACTCATACTGGGGCAGTCACAGATGAAGGGATTCCAGCTTGTCTCACACTGGGACAGTCACAGATGAAGGGATTACAGCTTGTCTCACACCGCGACAGTCACTGTTAAAGGGATTCCAGTGTGACTCACATTGGGACTGTCACAAGTAAAGGGATTCCAACTTGTCACACAATGGGACAGTCACAGGTAAAGGGATTCCAGCTTGTCTCACACTGGGACAGTCAGAGGTGAAGTGATTCCAGCTTTTCACTCGCTGGGAATGTCACAGATAAAGGGATTCCAGCTTGTCTCATAATGGGACAGTCACAGATGAAGGGATTCCAGCTTGTCTCAAACTGGGACAGACACTGGTAAAGGGATTCCAGCTTGTCTCACACTGGGACAGTCACAGATGAAGGGATTCCAGTTTGTCTCACACTGGCACAGTCACAGATGAAGGGATTTCAGCTTGTATCACACTGCGACAGTCACAGATGAAGGGAGTCCAGCTTGTCTCACACTGGGACAGTCAGAGGTGAAGTGATTCCAGCTTTTCACTCGCTGGGAATGTCACAGATAAAGGGATTCCAGCTTGTCTCACAATGGGACAGTCACAGGTGAAGGGATTCCAGCTTGTCTCACACTGGCACAGTCACAGATGAAGGGATTCCAGCTTGTCTCACACTGGGACAGTCACAAATGAAGGGATTCCAGCTTGTCTCACAATGGGACAGTCACAGGTGAAGTGATTCCAGCTAGTCTCACAGTGGGACAGGCACACGTGAAGGGATTCCAGCATGTCTGATACCGTGACCGTCACTGATGAAAGGATTCCAATCTGTCTCACAGTTGGACAGTCACAGGTGAAGGGATCCCAGGTTGTCTCACACTGGGACAGTCACAGGTAAATGGATTCCAGATTGTCTCACACTGGGACAGTCACTGGTAAAGGGATTCCAGCTTGACTCACACTGTGACAGTCACAGATGAACGGATTCCAGCTTGTCTCACACTGGGACAGTCACAGATGAAGGGATTACAGCTTGTCTCACACCGCGACAGTCACTGTTAAAGGGATTCCAGTGTGACTCACATTGGGACTGTCACAAGTAAAGGGATTCCAACTTGTCACACAATGGGACAGTCACAGGTAAAGGGATTCCAGCTTGTCTCACACTGGGACAGTCAGAGGTAAAGTGATTCCAGCTTTTCACTCGCTGGGAATGTCACAGATAAAGGGATTCCAGCTTGTCTCACCATGGGACAGTCACAGGTGAAGGGATTCCAGCTGGTCTCACACTGGCACAGTCACAGATGAAGGGATTCCAGCTTGTCTCACACTGGGACAGTCACAGATGAAGGGATTCCAGCTTGTCTCACACTGGGACAGTCACAGATGAAGGGATTCCAGCTTGTCTCACACTGGGACAGTCAGAGGTGAAGTGATTCCAGCTTTTCACTCACTGGGAATGTCACAGATAAAGGGATTGCAGCTTGTCTCACAATGGGACAGTCACAGGTGAAGGGATTCCAGCTAGTCTCACAGTGGGACAGGCACACGTGAAGGGATTCCAGCATGTCTGATACCGGGACCGTCACTGATGAAAGGATTCCAATCTGTCTCACAGTTGGACAGTCACAGGTGAAGGGATCCCAGGTTGTCTCACCCTGGGACAGTCACAGGTAAATGGATTCCAGATTGTCTCACACTGGGACAGTCACAGTTAAATGGATTCCAGATTGTCTCACACTGGGACAGTCACTGGTAAATGGATTCCAGGTTGACTCACACTGGGACAGTCACAGATGAAGGGATTCCAGCTTGTCTCACACTGGGACAGTCACAGATGAAGGGATTACAGCTTGTCTCACACCGCGACAGTCACTGTTAAAGGGATTCCAGTGTGACTCACATTGGGACTGTCACAAGTAAAGGGATTCCAACTTGTCACACAATTGGACATTCACAGGTAAAGGGATTCCAGCTTGTCTCACACTGGGACACACAGAGGTGAAGTGATTCCAGCTTTTCACTCGCTGGGAATGTCACAGATAAAGGGATTCCAGCTTGTCTCACAATGGGACAGTCACAGGTGAAGGGATTCCAGCTGGTCTCACACTGGCACAGTCACAGATGAAGGGATTCCAGCTTGTCTCACACTGGGACATTCACAGATGAAGGGATTCCAGCTTGTCTCACACTGGGACAGTCACAGATGAAGGGATTCCAGCTTGTCTCACACTGGGACAGTCAGAGGTGAAGTGATTCCAGCTTTTCACTCACTGGGAATGTCACAGATAAAGGGATTCCAGCTTGTCTCATAATGGGACAGTCACAGATGAAGGGATTCCAGCTAGTCTCACAGTGGGACAGGCACACGTGAAGGGATTCCAGCATGTCTGATACCGGGACCGTCACTGATGAAAGGATTCCAATCTGTCTCACAGTTGGACAGTCACAGGTGAAGGGATTCCAGCTTGTCTCACACTGGCACAGTCACAGATGAAGGGATTCCAGCTTGTCTCACACTGGGACAGTCACAGATGAAGGGATTCCAGCTTGTCTCACTCTGGGACAGTCACAGATGAAGGGATTACAGCTTGTCTCACACCGCGACAGTCACTGTTAAAGGGATTCCAGTGTGACTCACATTGGGACTGTCACAAGTAAAGGGATTCCAACTTGTCACACAATGGGACAGTCACAGGTAAAGGGATTCCAGCTTGTCTCACACTGGGACAGTCAGAGGTGAAGTGATTCCAGCTTTTCACTCGCTGGGAATGTCACAGATAAAGGGATTCCAGCCTGTCTCATAATGGGACAGTCACAGATGAAGGGATTCCAGCTTGTCTCAAACTGGGACAGTCACTGGTAAAGGGATTCCAGCTTGTCTCACACTGGGTCAGTCACAGATGAAGGGATTCCAGCTTGTCTCACACTGGCCCTGTCACAGATAAAGGGATTTCAGCTTGTATCACACTGGGACAGTCACAGATGAAGGGATTCCAGCTTGTCTCATACTGGGACAGTCAGAGGTGAAGTGATTCCAGCTTTTCACTCGCTGGGAATGTCACAGATAAAGGGATTCCAGCTTGTCTCACAATGGGACAGTCACAGGTGAAGGGATTCCAGCTTGTCTCACACTGGCACAGTCACAGATGAAGGGATTCCAGCTTGTCTCACACTGGGACAGTCACAGATGAAGGGATTCCAGCTTGTCTCACACTGGGACAGTCAGAGGTGAAGTGATTCCAGCTTTTCACTCGCTGGGAATGTCACAGATAAAGGGATTCCAGCTTGTCTCACAATGGGACAGTCACAGGTGAAGGGATTCCATCTAGTCTCACAGTGGGACAGGCACACGTGAAGGGATTCCAGCATGTCTGATACCGGGACCGTCACTGATGAAAGGATTCCAATCTGTCTCACAGTTGGACAGTCACAGGTGAAGGGATCCCAGGTTGTCTCACACTGGGACAGTCACAGATAAATGGATTCCAGATTGTCTCACACTGGGACAGTCACTGGTAAAGGGATTCCAGCTTGACTCACACTGGGACAGTCACAGATGAAGGGATTCCAGCTTGTCTCACACTGGGACAGTCACAGATGAAGGGATTACAGCTTGTCTCACACAGCGACAGTCACTGTTAAAGGGATTCCAGTGTGACTCACATTGGGACTGTCACAAGTAAAGGGATTCCAACTTGTCACACAATGGGACAGTCACAGGTAAAGGGATTCCAGCTTGTCTCACACTGGGACAGTCAGAGGTAAAGTGATTCCAGCTTTTCACTCGCTGGGAATGTCACAGATAAAGGGATTCCAGCTTGTCTCACAATGGGACAGTCACAGGTGAAGGGATTCCAGCTGGTCTCACACTGGCACAGTCACAGATGAAGGGATTCCAGCTTGTCTCACACTGGGACAGTCACAGATGAAGGGATTCCAGCTTGTCTCACACTGGGACAGTCACAGATGAAGGGATTCCAGCTTGTCTCACACTGGGAAAGTCAGAGGTGAAGTGATTCCAGCTTTTCACTCGCTGGGTATGTCACAGATAAAGGGATTCCAGCTTGTCTCACAATGGGACAGTCACATGTGACGGGATTCCAGCTAGTCTCACAGTGGGACAGGCACACGTGAAGGGATTCCAGCATGTCTGATACCGGGACCGTCACTGATGAAAGGATTCCAATCTGTCTCACAGTTGGACAGTCACAGGTGAAGGGATTCCAGCTTGACTCACACTGGGACAGTCACAGATGAAGGGATTCCAGCTTGTCTCACACTGGGACAGTCACAGATGAAGGGATTACAGATTGTCTCACACCGCGACAATCACTGTTATAGGGATTCCAGCGTGACTCACATTGGGACTGTCACAAGTAAGGGGATTCCAACTGGTCACACAATGGGACTGTCACAGGGAGAGCGATTCCAGCTGGTCACACACTGGGACAGTCACAGGTGAATGGATTCAAGCTTGTCTCAAACTGAGACATTCACAGGTAAAGGCATTCCAGCTTGTTTCATACTGGGACAGCCACAGGAAAAGGGATTCCATCTTGTCTCACACTGGGACAGTCACAGGTAAAGGATTTCCAGCTTGTCTCACACTGGGACAGTCACAGATGAAGGGATTCCAGCTTGTCTCACACTGGGACAGTCAGAGGTGAAGTGATTCCAGCTTTTCACTCGCTGCGAATGTCACAGATAAAGGGATTCCAGCTTGTCTCACAATGGGACAGTCACAGGTGAAGGGATTCCAGCTAGTCTCACAGAGGGACAGGCACACGTGAAGGGATTCCAGCATGTCTGATACCGGGACCGTCACTGATGAAAGGATTCCAATCTGTCTCACAGTTGGACAGTCACAGGTGAAGGGATCCCAGGTTGTCTCACACTGGGACAGTCACAGGTAAATGGATTCCAGATTGTCTCACACTGGGACAGTCACTGGTAAAGGGATTCCGGCTTGAGTCATACTGGGACAGTCACAGCTGAAGGGATTCCAGCTTGTCTCACACTGGGACAGTCACAGATGAAGGGATTACAGCTTGTCTCACACCGCGACAGTCACTGTTAAAGGGATTCCAGTGTGACTCATATTGGGACTGTCACAAGTAAAGGGATTCCAACTTGTCACACAATGGGACAGTCACAGGTAAAGGGATTCCAGCTTGTCTCACACTGGGACAGTCAGAGGTGAAGTGATTCCAGCTTTTCACTCGCTGGGAATGTCACAGATAAAGGGATTCCAGCTTGTCTCATAATGGGACAGTCAGATGTGAAGGGATTCCAGCTAGTCTCACAGTGGGACAGGCACACGTAAAGGGATTCCAGCATGTCTGATACCGGGACCGTCACTGATGAAAGGATTCCAATCTGTCTCACAGTTGGACAGTCACAGGTGAAGGGATCCCAGGTTTTCTCACACTGGGACAGTCACAGGTAAATGGATTCCAGATTGTCTCACACTGGGACAGTCACTGGTAAATGGATTCCAGATTGTCTCACACTGGGACAGTCACTGGTAAAGGGATTCCAGCTTGACTCACACTGGGACAGTCACAGATGAAGGGATTCCAGCTTGTCTCACACTGGGACAGTCACAGATGAAGTGATTACAGCTTGTCTCACACCGCGACAGTCACTGTTAAAGGGATTCCAGTGTGACTCACATTGGGACTGTCACAAGTAAAGGGATTCCAACTTGTCACACAATGGGACAGTCACAGTTAAAGGGATTCCAGCTTGTCTCACAGTGGGACAGTCAGAGGTGAAGTGATTCCAGCTTTTCCCTCGCTGGGAATGTCACAGATAAAGGGATTCTAGCTTGTCTCATAATGGGACAGTCACAGATGAAGGGATTCCAGCTTGTCTCACACTGGGACAGTCACAGATGAAGGGATTCCAGCTTGTCTCACACTGGGACAGTCAGAGGTGAAGGGATTCCAGCTTTTCACTCGCTGGGAATGTCACAGATAAAGGGATTCCAGCTTGTCTCACAATGGGACAGTCACATGTGAAGGGATTCCAGCTAGTCTCACAGTGGGACAGGCACACGTAAAGGGATTCCAGCATGTCTGATACCGGGACCGTCACTGATGAAAGGATTCCAATCTGTCTCACAGTTGGACAGTCACAGGTGAAGGGATCCCAGCTTGTCTCACACTGGGACAGTAACTGGTAAAGGGATTCCAGCTTGACTCACACTGGGACAGTCACAGATGAAGGGATTCCAGCTTGTCTCACACTGGGACAGTCACAGATGAAGGGATTCCAGCTTTTCACTTGCTGGGAATGTCACAGATAAAGGGATTCCAGCTTGTCTCACAATGGGACAGTCACAGGTGAAGGGATTCCAGCTTGTCTCACAATGGGACAGTCACAGGTGAAGGGATTAAAGCTTGTCTCACACTGGCACAGTCACAGATGAAGGGATTCCAGCTTGTCTCACACTGGGACAGTCAGAGGTGAAGTGATTCCAGCTTTTCACTCGCTAGGAATGTCACAGATAAAGGGATTCCAGCTTGTCTCACAATGGGACAGTCACAGGTGAAGGGATTCCAGCTAGTCTCACAGTGGGACAGGCACACGTGAAGGGATTCCAGCATGTCTGATACCGGGACCGTCACAGATGAAAGGATTCCAATCTGTCTCACAGTTGGACAGTCACAGGTGAAGGGATCCCAGGTTGTCTCACACTGGGACAGTCACAGGTAAATGGATTCCAGATTGTCTCACACTGGGATAGTCACTGGTAAAGGGATTCCAACTTGACTCACACTGGGACAGTCACAGATGAAGGGATTCCAGCTTGTCTCACACTGGGACAGTCACAGATGAAGGGATTCCAGCTTGTCTCACACTGGCACAGTCACAGATGAAGGGATTCCAGCTTGTCTCACACTGGGACAGTCACAAATGAAGGGATTCCAGCTTGTCTCACAATGGGACAGTCACAGGTGAAGTGATTCCAGCTAGTCTCACAGTGGGACAGGCAAACGTGAAGGGATTCCAGCATGTCTGATACCGTGACCGTCACTGATGAAAGGATTCCAATCTGTCTCACAGTTGGACTGTCACAGGTGAAGGGATCCCAGGTTGTCTCACACTGGGACAGTCACAGGTAAATGGATTCCAGATTGTCTCACACTGGGACAGTCACTGGTAAAGGGATTCCAGCTTGACTCACACTGGGACAGTCACAGATGAAGGGATTCCAGCTTGTCTCACACTGGGACAGTCACAGATGAAGGGATTACAGCTTGTCTCACACCGCGACAGTCACTGTTAAAGGGATTCCAGTGTGACTCACATTGGGACTGTCACAAGTAAAGGGATTCCAACTTGTCACACAATGGGACAGTCACAGGTAAAGGGATTCCAGCTTGTCTCACACTGGGACAGTCAGATGTAAAGTGATTCCAGCTTTTCACTCGCTGGGAATGTCACAGATAAAGGGATTCCAGCTTGTCTCACAATGGGACAGTCACAGGTGAAGGGATTCCAGCTGGTCTCACACTGGCACAGTCACAGATGAAGGGATTCCAGCTTGTCTCACACTGGGACAGTCACAGATGAAGGGATTCCAGCTTGTCTCACACTGGGACAGTCACAGATGAAGGGATTCCAGCTTGTCTCACACTGGGACAGTCAGAGCTGAAGTGATTCCAGCTTTTCACTCACTGGGAATGTCACAGATAAAGGGATTCCAGCTTGTCTCACAATGGGACAGTCACAGGTGAAGGGATTCCAGCTAGTCTCACAGTGGGACAGGCACACGTGAAGGGATTCCAGCATGTCTGATACCGGGACCGTCACTGATGAAAGGATTCCAATCTGTCTCACAGTTGGACAGTCACAGGTGAAGGGATCCCAGGTTGTCTCACCCAGGGACAGTCACAGGTAAATGGATTCCAGATTGTCTCACACTGGGACAGTCACAGTTAAATGGATTCCAGATTGTCTCACACTGGGACAGTCACTGGTAAATGGATTCCAGGTTGACTCACACTGGGACAGTCACAGATGAAGGGATTCCAGCTTGTCTCACACTGGGACAGTCACAGATGAAGGGATTACAGCTTGTCTCACACCGCGACAGTCATTGTTAAAGGGATTCCAGTGTGACTCACATTGGGACTGTCACAAGTAAAGGGATTCCAACTTGTCACACAATTGGACAGTCACAGGTAAAGGGATTCCAGCTTGTCTCACACTGGGACAGACAGAGGTGAAGTGATTCCAGCTTTTCACTCGCTGGGAATGTCACAGATAAAGGGATTCCAGCTTGTCTCACAATGGGACAGTCACAGGTGAAGGGATTCCAGCTGGTCTCACACTAGCACAGTCACAGATGAAGGGATTCCAGCTTGTCTCACACTGGGACAGTCACAGATGAAGGGATTCCAGCTTGTCTCACACTGGGACAGTCAGAGGTGAAGTGATTCCAGCTTTTCACTCACTGGGAATTTCACAGATAAAGGGATTCCAGCTTGTCTCACAATGGGACAGTCACAGGTGAAGGGATTCCAGCTAGTCTCACAGTGGGACAGGCACACGTGAAGGGATTCCAGCATGTCTGATACCGGGACCGTCACTGATGAAAGGATTCCAATCTGTCTCACAGTTGGACAGTCACAGGTGAAGGGATCCCAGGTTGTCTCACACTGGCACAGTCACAGATGAAGGGATTCCAGCTTGTCTCACACTGGGACAGTCTCAGATGAAGGGATTCCAGCTTGTCTCACACTGGGACAGTCACAGATGAAGGGATTACAGCTTGTCTCACACCGCGACAGTCACTGTTAAAGGGATTCCAGTGTGACTCACATTGGGACTGTCACAAGTAAAGGGATTCCAACTTGTCACACAATGGGACAGTCACAGGTAAAGGGATTCCAGCTTGTCTCACACTGGGACAGTCAGAGGTGAAGTGATTCCAGCTTTTCACTCGCTGGGAATTTCACAGATAAAGGGATTCCAGCTTGTCTCACAAAGGGACAGTCACAGGTGAAGGGATTCCAGCTGGTCTCACACTGGCATAGTCACAGATGAAAGGGTTCCAGCTTGTCTCACACTGGGACAGTCACAGATGAAGGGATTCCAGCTTGTCTCACATTGGGACAGTCACAGATGAAGGGATTCCAGCTTGTCTCACACTGGGACAGTCAGAGGTGAAGTGATTCCAGCTTTTCAATCGCTGGGAATGTCACAGATAAAGGGATTCCAGCTTGTCTCACAATGGGACAGTCACAGGTGAAAGGATTCCAGCTAGTCTCACAGTGGGACAGGCACACGTGAAGGGATTCCAGCATGTCTGATACCGAGACCGTCACTGATGAAAGGATTCCAATCTGTCTCACAGTTGGACAGTCACAGGTGAAGGGATCCCAGGTTGTCTCACACTGGGACAGTCACAGGTAAATGGATTCCAGATTGTCTCACACTGGGACAGTCACTGGTAAAGGGATTCCAGCTTGACTCATACTGGGACAGTCACAGATGAAGGGATTCCAGCTTGTCTCACACTGGGACAGTCACAGTTGAAGGGATTACAGCTTGTCTCACACCGCGACAGTCACTGTTAAAGGGATTCCAGTGTGACTCACATTGGGACTGTCACAAGTAAAGGGATTCCAACTTGTCACACAATGGGACAGTCACAGGTAAAGGGATTCCAGCTTGTCTCACAATGGGACAGTCAGAGGTGAAGTGATTCCAGCTTTTCACTCGCTGGGAATGTCACAGATAAAGGGATTCCAGCTTGTCTCATAATGGGACAGTCACAGATGAAGGGATTCCAGCTTGTCTCAAACTGGGACAGTCACTGGTAAAGGGATTCCAGCTTGTCTCTCACTGGGACAGTCACAGATGAAGGGATTCCAGCATGTCTCACACTGGGACAGTCACAGATGAAGGGATTCCAGCTTGTCTCACACTGGGACAGTCAGAGGTGAAGTGATTCCAGCTTTTCACTCGCTGGGAATGTCACAGATAAAGGGATTCCAGCTTGTCTCACAATGGGACAGTCACAGGTGAAGGGATTCCAGCTAGTCTCACAGTGGGACAGGCACACGTGAAGGGATTCCAGCATGTCTGATACCGGGACCGTCACTGATGAAAGGATTCCAATCTGTCTCACAGTTGGACAGTCACAGGTGAAGGGATCCCAGGTTGTCTCACACTGGGACAGTCACAGGTAAATGGATTCCAGATTGTCTCACACTGGGACTGTCACTGGTAAAGGGATTCCAGCTTGACTCACACTGGGACAGTCACAGATGAAGGGATTCCAGCTTGTCTCACACTGGGACAGTCACAGATGAAGGGATTACAGCTTGTCTCACACCGCGACAGTCACTGTTACAGGGATTCCAGTGTGACTCACATTGGGACTGTCACAAGTAAAGGGATTCCAACTTGTCACACAATGGGACAGTCACAGGTAAAGGGATTCCAGCTTGTCTCACACTGGGACAGTCAGAGGTGAAGTGATTCCAGCTTTTCACTCGCTGGGAATTTCACAGATAAAGGGATTCCAGCTTGTCTCACAAAGGGACAGTCACAGGTGAAGGGATTCCAGCTGGTCTCACACTGGCATAGTCACAGATGAAAGGGTTCCAGCTTGTCTCACACTGGGACAGTCACAGATGAAGGGATTCCAGCTTGTCTCACATTGGGACAGTCACAGATGAAGGGATTCCAGCTTGTCTCACACTGGGACAGTCAGAGGTGAAGTGATTCCAGCTTTTCAATCGCTGGGAATGTCACAGATAAAGGGATTCCAGCTTGTCTCACAATGGGACAGTCACAGGTGAAAGGATTCCAGCTAGTCTCACAGTGGGACAGGCACACGTGAAGGGATTCCAGCATGTCTGATACCGAGACCGTCACTGATGAAAGGATTCCAATCTGTCTCACAGTTGGACAGTCACAGGTGAAGGGATCCCAGGTTGTCTCACACTGGGACAGTCACAGGTAAATGGATTCCAGATTGTCTCACACTGGGACAGTCACTGGTAAAGGGATTCCAGCTTGACTCATACTGGGACAGTCACAGATGAAGGGATTCCAGCTTGTCTCACACTGGGACAGTCACAGTTGAAGGGATTACAGCTTGTCTCACACCGCGACAGTCACTGTTAAAGGGATTCCAGTGTGACTCACATTGGGACTGTCACAAGTAAAGGGATTCCAACTTGTCACACAATGGGACAGTCACAGGTAAAGGGATTCCAGCTTGTCTCACAATGGGACAGTCAGAGGTGAAGTGATTCCAGCTTTTCACTCGCTGGGAATGTCACAGATAAAGGGATTCCAGCTTGTCTCATAATGGGACAGTCACAGATGAAGGGATTCCAGCTTGTCTCAAACTGGGACAGTCACTGGTAAAGGGATTCCAGCTTGTCTCTCACTGGGACAGTCACAGATGAAGGGATTCCAGCATGTCTCACACTGGGACTGTCACAGATGAAGGGATTCCAGCTTGTCTCACACTGGGACAGTCAGAGGTGAAGTGATTCCAGCTTTTCACTCGCTGGGAATGTCACAGATAAAGGGATTCCAGCTTGTCTCACAATGGGACAGTCACAGGTGAAGGGATTCCAGCTAGTCTCACAGTGGGACAGGCACACGTGAAGGGATTCCAGCATGTCTGATACCGGGACCGTCACTGATGAAAGGATTCCAATCTGTCTCACAGTTGGACAGTCACAGGTGAAGGGATCCCAGGTTGTCTCACACTGGGACAGTCACAGGTAAATGGATTCCAGATTGTCTCACACTGGGACTGTCACTGGTAAAGGGATTCCAGCTTGACTCACACTGGGACAGTCACAGATGAAGGGATTCCAGCTTGTCTCACACTGGGACAGTCACAGATGAAGGGATTACAGCTTGTCTCACACCGCGACAGTCACTGTTACAGGGATTCCAGTGTGACTCACATTGGGACTGTCACAAGTAAAGGGATTCCAACTTGTCACACAATGGGACAGTCACAGGTAAAGGGATTCCAGCTTGTCTCACACTGGGACAGTCAGAGGTGAAGTGATTCCAGCTTTTCACTCGCTGGGAATGTCACAGATAAAGGGATTCCAGCTTGTCTCATATTGGGACAGTCACAGATGAAGGGATTCCAGCTTGTCTCAAACTGGGACAGTCACTGGTAAAGTGATTCCAGCTTGTCTGACACTGGGACAGTCACAGATGAAGGGATTCCAGCTTGTCTCACACTGGTACAGTCACAGATGAAGGGATTCCAGCTTGTCTCACACTGGGACAGTCAGAGGTGAAGTGATTCCAGCTTTTCACTCGCTGGGAATGTCACAGATAAAGGGATTCCAGCTTGTCTCACAATGGGACAGTCACAGGTGAAGGGATTCCAGCTTGTCTCACACTGGCACAGTCACAGATGAAGGGATTCCAGCTTGTCTCACACTGGGACAGTCACAGATGAAGGGATTCCAGCTTGTCTCACACTGGGACAGTCAGAGGTGAAGTGATTCCAGCTTTTCACTCGCTGGGAATGTCACAGATAAAGGGATTCCAGCTTGTCTCACAATGGGACAGTCACAGGTGAAGGGATTCCAGCTAGTCTCACAGTGGGACAGGCACACGTGAAGGGATTCCAGCATGTCTGATACCGGGACCGTCACTGATGAAAGGATTCCAATCTGTCTCACAGTTGGACAGTCACAGGTGAAGGGATCACAGGTTGTCTCACACTGGGACAGTCACAGGTAAATGGATTCCAGATTGTCTCACACTGGGACAGTCACTGGTAAAGGGATTCCAGCTTGACTCACACTGGGACAGTCACAGATGAAGGGATTCCAGCTTGTCTCACACTGGGACAGTCACAGGTGAAGGGATTCCAGCTTGTCTCACAATGGGACAGTCACAGGTGAAGGGATTAAAGCTTGTCTCACACTGGCACAGTCACAGATGAAGGGATTTCAGCTTGTATCACACTGGGACAGTCAAAGATGAAAAGATTCCAGCTTGTCTCACACTGGGACAGTCAGAGGTGAAGTGATTCCAGCATTTCACTCACTGGGAATGTCACAGATAAAGGGATTCCAGCTTGTCTCACAATGGGACAGTCACAGGTGAAGGGATTCCAGCTAGTCTCACAGTGGGACAGGCACACGTGAAGGGATTCCAGCATGTCTGATACCGGGACCGTCACTGATGAAAGGATTCCAATCTGTCTCACAGTTGGACAGTCACAGGTGAAGGGATCCCAGGTTGTCTCACACTGGGACAGTCACAGTTAAATTGATTCCAGATTGTCTCACACTGGGACAGTCACTGGTAAAGGGATTCCAGCTTGACTCACACTGGGACAGTCACAGATGAAGGGATTCCAGCTTGTCTCACACTGGGACAGTCACAGATGAAGGGATTACAGCTTGTCTCACACCGCGACAGTCACTGTTAAAGGGATTCCAGTGTGACTCACATTGGGACTGTCACAAGTAAAGGGATTCCAACTTGTCACACAATGGGACAGTCACAGGTAAAGGGATTCCAGCTTGTCTCACAATGGGACAGTCAGAGGTGAAGTGATTCCAGCTTTTCACTCGCTGGGAATGTCACAGATAAAGGGATTCCAGCTTGTCTCATAATGGGACAGTCACAGATGAAGGGATTCCAGCATGTCTCAAACTGGGACAGTCACTGGTAAAGGGATTCCAGCTTGTCTCTCACTGGGACAGTCACAGATGAAGGGATTCCAGCTTGTCTCACACTGGGACAGTCACAGATGAAGGGATTACAGCTTGTCTCACACCGCGACAGTCACTGTTACAGGGATTCCAGTGTGACTCACATTGAGACTGTCACAAGTAAAGGGATTCCAACTTGTCACACAATGGGACAGTCACAGGTAAAGGGATTCCAGCTTGTCTCACACTGGGACAGTCAGAGGTGAAGTGATTCCAGGTTTTCACTCGCTGGGAATGTCACAGATAAAGGGATTCCAGCTTGTCTCATAATGAGACAGTCACAGATGAAGGGATTCCAGCTTGTCTCAAACTGGGACAGTCACTGGTAAAGTGATTCCAGCTTGTCTCACACTGGGACAGTCATAGATGAAGGGATTCCAGCTTGTCTCACACTGGTACAGTCACAGATGAAGGGATTCCAGCTTGTCTCACACTGGGACAGTCAGAGGTGAAGTGATTCCAGCTTTTCACTCGCTGGGAATGTCACAGATAAAGGGATTCCAGCTTGTCTCACAATGGGACAGTCACAGATGAAGGGATTCCAGCTTGTCTCACACTGGGACAGTCACAGATGAAGGGATTCCAGCTTGTCTCACACTGGGACAGTCACAGATGAAGGGATTCCAGCTTGTCTCACACTGGGATAGTCAGAGGTGAAGTGATTCCAGCTTTTCACGCGCTGGGAATGTCAGAGGTGAAGTGATTCCAGCTTTTCACGCGCTGGGAATGTCACAGATAAAGGGATTCCAGCTTGTCTCACAATGGGACAGTCACAGATGAAGGGATTCCAGCTTGTCTCACACTGGGACAGTCACAGATGAAGGGATTCCTGCTTGTCTCACACTGGGACAGTCACAGATGAAGGGATTCCAGCTTTTCACTTGCTGGGAATGTCACAGATAAAGGGATTCCAGCTTGTCTCACAATGGGACAGTCACAGATGAAGGGATTCCAGCTTGTCTCACACTGGGACAGTCACAGATGAAGGGATTCCAGCTTGTCTCACACTGGGATAGTCAGAGGTGAAGTGATTCCAGCTTTTCACGCGCTGGGAATGTCAGAGGTGAAGGGATTCCAGCTTGTCTCACAATGGGACAGTCACAGGTGAAGGGATTAAAGCTTGTCTCACACTGGCACAGTCACAGATGAAGGGATTCCAGCTTGTCTCACAATGGGACAGTCACAGATGAAGGGATTCCAGCTTGTCTCACACTGGGACAGTCACAGATGAAGGGATTCCAGCTTGTCTCACACTGGGACAGTCACAGATGAAGGGATTCCAGCATGTCTCACACTGGGACAGTCACAGATGAAGGGATTCCAGCTTGTCTCACACTGGGACAGTCAGAGGTGAAGTGATTCCAGCTTTTCACTCGCTGGGAATGTCACAGATAAAGGGATTCCAGCTTGTCTCACAATGGGACAGTCACAGGTGAAGGGATTCCAGCTAGTCTCACAGTGGGACAGGCACACGTGAAGGGATTCCAGCATGTCTGATTCCGGGACCGTCACTGATGAAAGGATTCCAATCTGTCTCACAGTTGGACAGTCACAGGTGAAGGGATCCCAGGTTGTCTCACACTGGGACAGTCACAGGTAAATGGATTCCAGATTGTCTCACACTGGGACTGTCACTGGTAAAGGGATTCCAGCTTGACTCACACTGGGACAGTCACAGATGAAGGGATTCCAGCTTGTCTCACACTGGGACAGTCACAGATGAAGGGATTACAGCTTGTCTCACACCGCGACAGTCACTGTTACAGGGATTCCAGTGTGACTCACATTGGGACTGTCACAAGTAAAGGGATTCCAACTTGTCACACAATGGGACAGTCACAGGTAAAGGGATTCCAGCTTGTCTCACACTGGGACAGTCAGAGGTGAAGTGATTCCAGCTTTTCACTCGCTGGGAATGTCACAGATAAAGGGATTCCAGCTTGTCTCATATTGGGACAGTCACAGATGAAGGGATTCCAGCTTGTCTCAAACTGGGACAGTCACTGGTAAAGTGATTCCAGCTTGTCTGACACTGGGACAGTCACAGATGAAGGGATTCCAGCTTGTCTCACACTGGTACAGTCACAGATGAAGGGATTCCAGCTTGTCTCACACTGGGACAGTCAGAGGTGAAGTGATTCCAGCTTTTCACTCGCTGGGAATGTCACAGATAAAGGGATTCCAGCTTGTCTCACAATGGGACAGTCACAGGTGAAGGGATTCCAGCTTGTCTCACACTGGCACAGTCACAGATGAAGGGATTCCAGCTTGTCTCACACTGGGACAGTCACAGATGAAGGGATTCCAGCTTGTCTCACACTGGGACAGTCAGAGGTGAAGTGATTCCAGCTTTTCACTCGCTGGGAATGTCACAGATAAAGGGATTCCAGCTTGTCTCACAATGGGACAGTCACAGGTGAAGGGATTCCAGCTAGTCTCACAGTGGGACAGGCACACGTGAAGGGATTCCAGCATGTCTGATACCGGGACCGTCACTGATGAAAGGATTCCAATCTGTCTCACAGTTGGACAGTCACAGGTGAAGGGATCACAGGTTGTCTCACACTGGGACAGTCACAGGTAAATGGATTCCAGATTGTCTCACACTGGGACAGTCACTGGTAAAGGGATTCCAGCTTGACTCACACTGGGACAGTCACAGATGAAGGGATTCCAGCTTGTCTCACACTGGGACAGTCACAGGTGAAGGGATTCCAGCTTGTCTCACAATGGGACAGTCACAGGTGAAGGGATTAAAGCTTGTCTCACACTGGCACAGTCACAGATGAAGGGATTTCAGCTTGTATCACACTGGGACAGTCAAAGATGAAAGGATTCCAGCTTGTCTCACACTGGGACAGTCAGAGGTGAAGTGATTCCAGCTTTTCACTCACTGGGAATGTCACAGATAAAGGGATTCCAGCTTGTCTCACAATGGGACAGTCACAGGTGAAGGGATTCCAGCTAGTCTCACAGTGGGACAGGCACACGTGAAGGGATTCCAGCATGTCTGATACCGGGACCGTCACTGATGAAAGGATTCCAATCTGTCTCACAGTTGGACAGTCACAGGTGAAGGGATCCCAGGTTGTCTCACACTGGGACAGTCACAGTTAAATTGATTCCAGATTGTCTCACACTGGGACAGTCACTGGTAAAGGGATTCCAGCTTGACTCACATTGGGACAGTCACAGATGAAGGGATTCCAGCTTGTCTCACACTGGGACAGTCACAGATGAAGGGATTACAGCTTGTCTCACACCGCGACAGTCACTGTTAAAGGGATTCCAGTGTGACTCACATTGGGACTGTCACAAGTAAAGGGATTCCAACTTGTCACACAATGGGACAGTCACAGGTAAAGGGATTCCAGCTTGTCTCACAATGGGACAGTCAGAGGTGAAGTGATTCCAGCTTTTCACTCGCTGGGAATGTCACAGATAAAGGGATTCCAGCTTGTCTCATAATGGGACAGTCACAGATGAAGGGATTCCAGCTTGTCTCAAACTGGGACAGTCACTGGTAAAGGGATTCCAGCTTGTCTCTCACTGGGACAGTCACAGATGAAGGGATTCCAGCTTGTCTCACACTGGGACAGTCACAGATGAAGGGATTACAGCTTGTCTCACACCGCGACAGTCACTGTTACAGGGATTCCAGTGTGACTCACATTGAGACTGTCACAAGTAAAGGGATTCCAACTTGTCACACAATGGGACAGTCACAGGTAAAGGGATTCCAGCTTGTCTCACACTGGGACAGTCAGAGGTGAAGTGATTCCAGGTTTTCACTCGCTGGGAATGTCACAGATAAAGGGATTCCAGCTTGTCTCATAATGAGACAGTCACAGATGAAGGGATTCCAGCTTGTCTCAAACTGGGACAGTCACTGGTAAAGTGATTCCAGCTTGTCTCACACTGGGACAGTCATAGATGAAGGGATTCCAGCTTGTCTCACACTGGTACAGTCACAGATGAAGGGATTCCAGCTTGTCTCACACTGGGACAGTCAGAGGTGAAGTGATTCCAGCTTTTCACTCGCTGGGAATGTCACAGATAAAGGGATTCCAGCTTGTCTCACAATGGGACAGTCACAGATGAAGGGATTCCAGCTTGTCTCACACTGGGACAGTCACAGATGAAGGGATTCCAGCTTGTCTCACACTGGGATAGTCAGAGGTGAAGTGATTCCAGCTTTTCACGCGCTGGGAATGTCAGAGGTGAAGTGATTCCAGCTTTTCACGCGCTGGGAATGTCACAGATAAAGGGATTCCAGCTTGTCTCACAATGGGACAGTCACAGATGAAGGGATTCCAGCTTGTCTCACACTGGGACAGTCACAGATGAAGGGATTCCTGCTTGTCTCACACTGGGACAGTCACAGATGAAGGGATTCCAGCTTTTCACTTGCTGGGAATGTCACAGATAAAGGGATTCCAGCTTGTCTCACAATGGGACAGTCACAGATGAAGGGATTCCAGCTTGTCTCACACTGGGACAGTCACAGATGAAGGGATTCCAGCTTTTCACTCGCTAGGAATGTCACAGATAAAGGGATTCCAGCTTGTCTCACAATGGGACAGTCACAGGTGAAGGGATTCCAGCTAGTCTCACAGTGGGACAGGCACACGTGAAGGGATTCCAGCATGTCTGATACCGGGACCGTCACTGATGAAAGGATTCCAATCTGTCTCACAGTTGGACAGTCACAGGTGAAGGGATCCCAGGTTGTCTCACACTGGGACAGTCACAGGTAAATGGATTCCAGATTGTCTCACACTGGGATAGTCACTGGTAAAGGGATTCCAACTTGACTCACACTGGGACAGTCACAGATGAAGGGATTCCAGCTTGTCTCACACTGGGACAGTCACAGATGAAGGGATTCCAGCTTGTCTCACACTGGCACAGTCACAGATGAAGGGATTCCAGCTTGTCTCACACTGGGACAGTTACAAATGAAGGGATTCCAGCTTGTCTCACAATGGGACAGTCACAGGTGAAGTGATTCCAGCTAGTCTCACAGTGGGACAGGCAAACGTGAAGGGATTCCAGCATGTCTGATACCGTGACCGTCACTGATGAAAGGATTCCAATCTGTCTCACAGTTGGACTGTCACAGGTGAAGGGATCCCAGGTTGTCTCACACTGGGACAGTCACAGGTAAATGGATTCCAGATTGTCTCACACTGGGACAGTCACTGGTAAAGGGATTCCAGCTTGACTCACACTGGGACAGTCACAGATGAAGGGATTCCAGCTTGTCTCACACTGGGACAGTCACAGATGAAGAGATTACAGCTTGTCTCACACCGCGACAGTCACTGTTAAAGGGATTCCAGTGTGACTCACATTGGGACTGTCACAAGTAAAGGGATTCCAACTTGTCACACAATGGGACAGTCACAGGTAAAGGGATTCCAGCTTGTCTCACACTGGGACAGTCAGAGGTAAAGTGATTCCAGCTTTTCACTCGCTGGGAATGTCACAGATAAAGGGATTCCAGCTTGTCTCACAATGGGACAGTCACAGGTGAAGGGATTCCAGCTGGTCTCACACTGGCACAGTCACAGATGAAGGGATTCCAGCTTGTCTCACACTGGGACAGTCACAGATGAAGGGATTCCAGCTTGTCTCACACTGGGACAGTCACAGATGAAGGGATTCCAGCTTGTCTCACACTGGGACAGTCAGAGGTGAAGTGATTCCAGCTTTTCACTCACTGGGAATGTCACAGATAAAGGGATTCCAGCTTGTCTCACAATGGGACAGTCACAGGTGAAGGGATTCCAGCTAGTCTCACAGTGGGACAGGCACACGTGAAGGGATTCCAGCATGTCTGATACCGGGACCGTCACTGATGAAAGGATTCCAATCTGTCTCACAGTTGGACAGTCACAGGTGAAGGGATCCCAGGTTGTCTCACCCTGGGAGAGTCACAGGTAAATGGATTCCAGATTGTCTCACACTGGGACAGTCACAGTTAAATGGATTCCAGATTGTCTCACACTGGGACAGTCACTGGTAAATGGATTCCAGGTTGACTCACACTGGGACAGTCACAGATGAAGGGATTCCAGCTTGTCTCACACTGGGACAGTCACAGATGAAGGGATTACAGCTTGTCTCACACCGCGACAGTCACTGTTAAAGGGATTCCAGTGTGACTCACATTGGGACTGTCACAAGTAAAGGGATTCCAACTTGTCACACAATTGGACAGTCACAGGTAAAGGGATTCCAGCTTGTCTCACACTGGGACAGACAGAGGTGAAGTGATTCCAGCTTTTCACTCGCTGGGAATGTCACAGATAAAGGGATTCCAGCTTGTCTCACAATGGGACAGTCACAGGTGAAGGGATTCCAGCTGGTCTCACACTGGCACAGTCACAGATGAAGGGATTCCAGCTTGTCTCACACTGGGACAGTCACAGATGAAGGGATTCCAGCTTGTCTCACACTGGGACAGTCAGAGGTGAAGTGATTCCAGCTTTTCACTCACTGGGAATTTCACAGATAAAGGGATTCCAGCTTGTCTCACAATGGGACAGTCACAGGTGAAGGGATTCCAGCTAGTCTCACAGTGGGACAGGCACACGTGAAGGGATTCCAGCATGTCTGATACCGGGACCGTCACTGATGAAAGGATTCCAATCTGTCTCACAGTTGGACAGTCACAGGTGAAGGGATCCCAGGTTGTCTCACACTGGCACAGTCACAGATGAAGGGATTCCAGCTTGTCTCACACTGGGACAGTCACAGATGAAGGGATTCCAGCTTGTCTCACACTGGGACAGTCACAGATGAAGGGATTACAGCTTGTCTCACACCGCGACAGTCACTGTTAAAGGGATTCCAGTGTGACTCACATTGGGACTGTCACAAGTAAAGGGATTCCAACTTGTCACACAATGGGACAGTCACAGGTAAAGGGATTCCAGCTTGTCTCACACTGGGACAGTCAGAGGTGAAGTGATTCCAGCTTTTCACTCGCTGGGAATGTCACAGATAAAGGGATTCCAGCTTGTCTCACAAAGGGACAGTCACAGGTGAAGGGATTCCAGCTGGTCTCACACTGGCATAGTCACAGATGAAAGGATTCCAGCTTGTCTCACACTGGGACAGTCAGAGGTGAAGTGATTCCAGCTTTTCAATCGCTGGGAATGTCACAGATAAAGGGATTCCAGCTTGTCTCACAATGGGACAGTCACAGGTGAAAGGATTCCAGCTAGTCTCACAGTGGGACAGGCACACGTGAAGGGATTCCAGCATGTCTGATACCGGGACCGTCACTGATGAAAGGATTCCAATCTGTCTCACAGTTGGACAGTCACAGGTGAAGGGATCCCAGGTTGTCTCACACTGGGACAGTCACAGGTAAATGGATTCCAGATTGTCTCACACTGGGACAGTCACTGGTAAAGGGATTCCAGCTTGACTCATACTGGGACAGTCACAGATGAAGGGATTCCAGCTTGTCTCACACTGGGACAGTCACAGTTGAAGGGATTACAGCTTGTCTCACACCGCGACAGTCACTGTTAAAGGGATTCCAGTGTGACTCACATTGGGACTGTCACAAGTAAAGGGATTCCAACTTGTCACACAATGGGACAGTCACAGGTAAAGGGATTCCAGCTTGTCTCACAATGGGACAGTCAGAGGTGAAGTGATTCCAGCTTTTCACTCGCTGGGAATGTCACAGATAAAGGGATTCCAACTTGTCTCATAATGGGACAGTCACAGATGAAGGGATTCCAGCTTGTCTCAAACTGGGACAGTCACTGGTAAAGGGATTCCAGCTTGTCTCTCACTGGGACAGTCACAGATGAAGGGATTCCAGCATGTCTCACACTGGGACAGTCACAGATGAAGGGATTCCAGCTTGTCTCACACTGGGACAGTCAGAGGTGAAGTGATTCCAGCTTTTCACTCGCTGGGAATGTCACAGATAAAGGGATTCCAGCTTGTCTCACAATGGGACAGTCACAGGTGAAGGGATTCCAGCTAGTCTCACAGTGGGACAGGCACACGTGAAGGGATTCCAGCATGTCTGATACCGGGACCGTCACTGATGAAAGGATTCCAATCTGTCTCACAGTTGGACAGTCACAGGTGAAGGGATCCCAGGTTGTCTCACACTGGGACAGTCACAGGTAAATGGATTCCAGATTGTCTCACACTGGGACTGTCACTGGTAAAGGGATTCCAGCTTGACTCACACTGGGACAGTCACAGATGAAGGGATTCCAGCTTGTCTCACACTGGGACAGTCACAGATGAAGGGATTCCAGCTTGTCTCACACTGGCACAGTCACAGATGAAGGGATTCCAGCTTGTCTCACACTGGGACAGTTACAAATGAAGGGATTCCAGCTTGTCTCACAATGGGACAGTCACAGGTGAAGTGATTCCAGCTAGTCTCACAGTGGGACAGGCAAACGTGAAGGGATTCCAGCATGTCTGATACCGTGACCGTCACTGATGAAAGGATTCCAATCTGTCTCACAGTTGGACTGTCACAGGTGAAGGGATCCCAGGTTGTCTCACACTGGGACAGTCACAGGTAAATGGATTCCAGATTGTCTCACACTGGGACAGTCACTGGTAAAGGGATTCCAGCTTGACTCACACTGGGACAGTCACAGATGAAGGGATTCCAGCTTGTCTCACACTGGGACAGTCACAGATGAAGGGATTACAGCTTGTCTCACACCGCGACAGTCACTGTTAAAGGGATTCCAGTGTGACTCACATTGGGACTGTCACAAGTAAAGGGATTCCAACTTGTCACACAATGGGACAGTCACAGGTAAAGGGATTCCAGCTTGTCTCACACTGGGACAGTCAGAGGTAAAGTGATTCCAGCTTTTCACTCGCTGGGAATGTCACAGATAAAGGGATTCCAGCTTGTCTCACAATGGGACAGTCACAGGTGAAGGGATTCCAGCTGGTCTCACACTGGCACAGTCACAGATGAAGGGATTCCAGCTTGTCTCACACTGGGACAGTCACAGATGAATGGATTCCAGCTTGTCTCACACTGGGACAGTCACAGATGAAGGGATTCCAGCTTGTCTCACACTGGGACAGTCAGAGGTGAAGTGATTCCAGCTTTTCACTCACTGGGAATGTCACAGATAAAGGGATTCCAGCTTGTCTCACAATGGGACAGTCACAGGTGAAGGGATTCCAGCTAGTCTCACAGTGGGACAGGCACACGTGAAGGGATTCCAGCATGTCTGATACCGGGACCGTCACTGATGAAAGGATTCCAATCTGTCTCACAGTTGGACAGTCACAGGTGAAGGGATCCCAGGTTGTCTCACCCTGGGACAGTCACAGGTAAATGGATTCCAGATTGTCTCACACTGGGACAGTCACAGTTAAATGGATTCCAGATTGTCTCACACTGGGACAGTCACTGGTAAATGGATTCCAGGTTGACTCACACTGGGACAGTCACAGATGAAGGGATTCCAGCTTGTCTCACACTGGGACAGTCACAGATGAAGGGATTACAGCTTGTCTCACACCGCGACAGTCACTGTTAAAGGGATTCCAGTGTGACTCACATTGGGACTGTCACAAGTAAAGGGATTCCAACTTGTCACACAATTGGACAGTCACAGGTAAAGGGATTCCAGCTTGTCTCACACTGGGACAGACAGAGGTGAAGTGATTCCAGCTTTTCACTCGCTGGGAATGTCACAGATAAAGGGATTCCAGCTTGTCTCACAATGGGACAGTCACAGGTGAAGGGATTCCAGCTGGTCTCACACTGGCACAGTCACAGATGAAGGGATTCCAGCTTGTCTCACACTGGGACAGTCACAGATGAAGGGATTCCAGCTTGTCTCACACTGGGACAGTCAGAGGTGAAGTGATTCCAGCTTTTTTCTCACTGGGAATGTCACAGATAAAGGGATTCCAGCTTGTCTCACAAAGGGACAGTCACAGGTGAAGGGATTCCAGCTGGTCTCACACTGGCATAGTCACAGATGAAAGGATTCCAGCTTGTCTCACACTGGGACAGTCAGAGGTGAAGTGATTCCAGCTTTTCAATCGCTGGGAATGTCACAGATAAAGGGATTCCAGCTTGTCTCACAATGGGACAGTCACAGGTGAAAGGATTCCAGCTAGTCTCACAGTGGGACAGGCACACGTGAAGGGATTCCAGCATGTCTGATACCGGGACCGTCACTGATGAAAGGATTCCAATCTGTCTCACAGTTGGACAGTCACAGGTGAAGGGATCCCAGGTTGTCTCACACTGGGACAGTCACAGGTAAATGGATTCCAGATTGTCTCACACTGGGACAGTCACTGGTAAAGGGATTCCAGCTTGACTCATACTGGGACAGTCACAGATGAAGGGATTCCAGCTTGTCTCACACTGGGACAGTCACAGTTGAAGGGATTACAGCTTGTCTCACACCGCGACAGTCACTGTTAAAGGGATTCCAGTGTGACTCACATTGGGACTGTCACAAGTAAAGGGATTCCAACTTGTCACACAATGGGACAGTCACAGGTAAAGGGATTCCAGCTTGTCTCACAATGGGACAGTCAGAGGTGAAGTGATTCCAGCTTTTCACTCGCTGGGAATGTCACAGATAAAGGGATTCCAGCTTGTCTCATAATGGGACAGTCACAGATGAAGGGATTCCAGCTTGTCTCAAACTGGGACAGTCACTGGTAAAGGGATTCCAGCTTGTCTCTCACTGGGACAGTCACAGATGAAGGGATTCCAGCATGTCTCACACTGGGACAGTCACAGATGAAGGGATTCCAGCTTGTCTCACACTGGGACAGTCAGAGGTGAAGTGATTCCAGCTTTTCACTCGCTGGGAATGTCACAGATAAAGGGATTCCAGCTTGTCTCACAATGGGACAGTCACAGGTGAAGGGATTCCAGCTAGTCTCACAGTGGGACAGGCACACGTGAAGGGATTCCAGCATGTCTGATACCGGGACCGTCACTGATGAAAGGATTCCAATCTGTCTCACAGTTGGACAGTCACAGGTGAAGGGATCCCAGGTTGTCTCACACTGGGACAGTCACAGGTAAATGGATTCCAGATTGTCTCACACTGGGACTGTCACTGGTAAAGGGATTCCAGCTTGACTCACACTGGGACAGTCACAGATGAAGGGATTCCAGCTTGTCTCACACTGGGACAGTCACAGATGAAGGGATTACAGCTTGTCTCACACCGCGACAGTCACTGTTACAGGGATTCCAGTGTGACTCACATTGGGACTGTCACAAGTAAAGGGATTCCAACTTGTCACACAATGGGACAGTCACAGGTAAAGCGATTCCAGCTTGTCTCAACACTGGGACAGTCAGAGGTGAAGTGATTCCAGCTTTTCACTCGCTGGGAATGTCACAGATAAAGGGATTCCAGCTTGTCTCATAATGGGACAGTCACAGATGAAGGGATTCCAGCTTGTCTCAAACTGGTACAGTAACAGATGAAGGGATTCCAGCTTGTCTCACACTGGGACAGTCAGAGGTGAAGTGATTCCAGCTTTTCACTCGCTGGGAATGTCACAGAGAAAGGGATTCCAGCTTGTCTCACAATGGGACAGTCACAGGTGAAGGGATTCCAGCTTGTCTCACACTGGCACAGTCACAGATGAAGGGATTCCAGCTTGTCTCACACTGGGACAGTCACAGATGAAGGGATTCCAGCTTGTCTCACACTGGGACAGTCAGAGGTGAAGTGATTCCAGCTTTTCACTCGCTGGGAATGTCACAGATAAAGGGATTCCAGCTTGTCTCACAATGGGACAGTCACAGGTGAAGGGATTCCAGCTAGTCTCACAGTGGGACAGGCACACGTGAAGGGATTCCAGCATGTCTGATACCGGGACCGTTACTGATGAAAGGATTCCAATCTGTCTCACAGTTGGACAGTCACAGGTGAAGGGATCACAGGTTGTCTCACACTGGGACAGTCACAGGTAAATGGATTCCAGATTGTCTCACACTGGGACAGTCACTGGTAAAGGGATTCCAGCTTGACTCACACTGGGACAGTCACAGATGAAGGGATTCCAGCTTGTCTCACACTGGGACAGTCACAGGTGAAGGGATTCCAGCTTGTCTCACAATGGGACAGTCAGAGGTGAAGTGATTCCAGCTTTTCACTCGCTGGGAATGTCACAGATAAAGGGATTCCAGCTTGTCTCATAATGGGACAGTCACAGATGAAGGGATTCCATCTTGTCTCAAACTGGGACAGTCACTGGTAAAGGGATTCCAGCTTGTCTCTCACTGGGACAGTCACAGATGAAGGGATTCCAGCTTGTCTCACACTGGGACAGTCACAGATGAAGGGATTACAGCTTGTCTCACACCGCGACAGTCACTGTTACAGGGATTCCAGTGTGACTCACATTGAGACTGTCACAAGTAAAGGGATTCCAACTTGTCACACAATGGGACAGTCACAGGTAAAGGGATTCCAGCTTGTCTCACACTGGGACAGTCAGAGGTGAAGTGATTCCAGCTTTTCAATCGCTGGGAATGTCACAGATAAAGGGATTCCAGCTTGTCTCATAATGAGACAGTCACAGATGAAGGGATTCCAGCTTGTCTCAAACTGGGACAGTCACTGGTAAAGTGATTCCAGCTTGTCTCACACTGGGACAGTCATAGATGAAGGGATTCCAGCTTGTCTCACACTGGTACAGTCACAGATGAAGGGATTCCAGCTTGTCTCACACTGGGACAGTCAGAGGTGAAGTGATTCCAGCTTTTCACTCGCTGGGAATGTCACAGATAAAGGGATTCCAGCTTGTCTCACAATGGGACAGTCACAGATGAAGGGATTCCAGCTTGTCTCACACTGGGACAGTCACAGATGAAGGGATTCCAGCTTGTCTCACACTGGGACAGTCACAGATGAAGGGATTCCAGCTTGTCTCACACTGGGATAGTCAGAGGTGAAGTGATTCCAGCTTTTCACGCGCTGGGAATGTCAGAGGTGAAGTGATTCCAGCTTTTCACGCGCTGGGAATGTCACAGATAAAGGGATTCCAGCTTGTCTCACACTGGGACAGTCACAGATGAAGGGATTCCAGCTTGTCTCACACTGGGACAGTCACAGATGAAGGGATTCCTGCTTGTCTCACACTGGGACAGTCACAGATGAAGGGATTCCAGCTTGTCTCACACTGCGACAGTCAGAGGTGAAGTGATTCCAGCTTTTCACGCGCTGGGAATGTCACAGATAAAGGGATTTCAGCTTGTCTCACAATGGGACAGTCAGAGGTGAAGGGATCCCAGCTTGTCTCACACTGGGATAGTCACTGGTAAAGGGATTCCAGCTTGACTCACACTGGGACAGTCACAGATGAAGGGATTCCAGCTTGTCTCACAGTGGGACAGTCACAGATGAAGGGATTCCAGCTTTTCACTTGCTGGGAATGTCACAGATAAAGGGATTCCAGCTTGTCTCACAATGGGACAGTCACAGGTGAAGGGATTCCAGCTTGTCTCACACTGGCACAGTCACAGATGAAGGGATTTCATCTTGTATCACACTGGGACAGTCACAGATGAAGGGATTCCAGCTTGTCTCACACTGGGACAGTCAGAGGTGAAGTGATTCCAGCTTTTCACTCGCTGGGAATGTCACAGATAAAGGGATTCCAGCTTGTATCACAATGGGACAGTCACAAGTAAAGGGATTCCAACTTGTCACACAATCGGACAGTCACAGGTAAAGGGATTCCAGCTTGTCTCACACTGGGACAGTCAGAGGTGAAGTGATTCCAGCTTTTCACTCGCTGGGAATGTCACAGAGAAAGGGATTCCAGCTTGTATCACAATGGGACAGTCACAGGTGAAGGGATTCCAGCTAGTCTCACAGTGGGACAGGCACACGTGAAGGGATTCCAGCATGTCTGATACCGGGACCGTCACTGATGAAAGGATTCCAATCTGTCTCACAGTTGGACAGTCATAGGTGAAGGGATCCCAGGTTGTCTCACACTGGGACAGTCACAGGTAAATGGATTCCAGATTGTCTCATAATGGGACAGTCACAGATGAAGGGATTCCAGCTTGTCTCAAACTGGGACAGTCACTGGTAAAGGGATTCCAGCTTGTCTCACACTGGGACAGTCACAGTTGAAGGGATTACAGCTTGTCTCACACCGCGACAGTCACTGTTAAAGGGATTCCAGTGTGACTCACATTGGGACTGTCACAAGTAAAGGGATTCCAACTTGTCACACAATGGGACAGTCACAGGTAAAGGGATTCCAGCTTGTCTCACAATGGGACAGTCAGAGGTGAAGTGATTCCAGCTTTTCACTCGCTGGGAATGTCACAGATAAAGGGATTCCAGCTTGTCTCATAATGGGACAGTCACAGATGAAGGGATTCCAGCTTGTCTCAAACTGGGACAGTCACTGGTAAAGGGATTCCAGCTTGTCTCTCACTGGGACAGTCACAGATGAAGGGATTCCAGCATGTCTCACACTGGGACAGTCACAGATGAAGGGATTCCAGCTTGTCTCACACTGGGACAGTCAGAGGTGAAGTGATTCCAGCTTTTCACTCGCTGGGAATGTCACAGATAAAGGGATTCCAGCTTGTCTCACAATGGGACAGTCACAGGTGAAGGGATTCCAGCTAGTCTCACAGTGGGACAGGCACACGTGAAGGGATTCCAGCATGTCTGATACCGGGACCGTCACTGATGAAAGGATTCCAATCTGTCTCACAGTTGGACAGTCACAGGTGAAGGGATCCCAGGTTGTCTCACACTGGGACAGTCACAGGTAAATGGATTCCAGATTGTCTCACACTGGGACAGTCACTGGTAAAGGGATTCCAGCTTGACTCATACTGGGACAGTCACAGATGAAGGGATTCCAGCTTGTCTCACACTGGGACAGTCACAGTTGAAGGGATTACAGCTTGTCTCACACCGCGACAGTCACTGTTAAAGGGATTCCAGTGTGACTCACATTGGGACTGTCACAAGTAAAGGGATTCCAACTTGTCACACAATGGGACAGTCACAGGTAAAGGGATTCCAGCTTGTCTCACAATGGGACAGTCAGAGGTGAAGTGATTCCAGCTTTTCACTCGCTGGGAATGTCACAGATAAAGGGATTCCAGCTTGTCTCATAATGGGACAGTCACAGATGAAGGGATTCCAGCTTGTCTCAAACTGGGACAGTCACTGGTAAAGGGATTCCAGCTTGTCTCTCACTGGGACAGTCACAGATGAAGGGATTCCAGCATGTCTCACACTGGGACAGTCACAGATGAAGGGATTCCAGCTTGTCTCACACTGGGACAGTCAGAGGTGAAGTGATTCCAGCTTTTCACTCGCTGGGAATGTCACAGATAAAGGGATTCCAGCTTGTCTCACAATGGGACAGTCACAGGTGAAGGGATTCCAGCTAGTCTCACAGTGGGACAGGCACACGTGAAGGGATTCCAGCATGTCTGATACCGGGACCGTCACTGATGAAAGGATTCCAATCTGTCTCACAGTTGGACAGTCACAGGTGAAGGGATCCCAGGTTGTCTCACACTGGGACAGTCACAGGTAAATGGATTCCAGATTGTCTCACACTGGGACTGTCACTGGTAAAGGGATTCCAGCTTGACTCACACTGGGACAGTCACAGATGAAGGGATTCCAGCTTGTCTCACACTGGGACAGTCACAGATGAAGGGATTACAGCTTGTCTCACACCGCGACAGTCACTGTTACAGGGATTCCAGTGTGACTCACATTGGGACTGTCACAAGTAAAGGGATTCCAACTTGTCACACAATGGGACAGTCACAGGTAAAGCGATTCCAGCTTGTCTCACACTGGGACAGTCAGAGGTGAAGTGATTCCAGCTTTTCACTCGCTGGGAATGTCACAGATAAAGGGATTCCAGCTTGTCTCATAATGGGACAGTCACAGATGAAGGGATTCCAGCTTGTCTCAAACTGGTACAGTCACAGATGAAGGGATTCCAGCTTGTCTCACACTGGGACAGTCAGAGGTGAAGTGATTCCAGCTTTTCACTCGCTGGGAATGTCACAGAGAAAGGGATTCCAGCTTGTCTCACAATGGGACAGTCACAGGTGAAGGGATTCCAGCTTGTCTCACACTGGCACAGTCACAGATGAAGGGATTCCAGCTTGTCTCACACTGGGACAGTCACAGATGAAGGGATTCCAGCTTGTCTCACACTGGGACAGTCAGAGGTGAAGTGATTCCAGCTTTTCACTCGCTGGGAATGTCACAGATAAAGGGATTCCAGCTTGTCTCACAATGGGACAGTCACAGGTGAAGGGATTCCAGCTAGTCTCACAGTGGGACAGGCACACGTGAAGGGATTCCAGCATGTCTGATACCGGGACCGTTACTGATGAAAGGATTCCAATCTGTCTCACAGTTGGACAGTCACAGGTGAAGGGATCACAGGTTGTCTCACACTGGGACAGTCACAGGTAAATGGATTCCAGATTGTCTCACACTGGGACAGTCACTGGTAAAGGGATTCCAGCTTGACTCACACTGGGACAGTCACAGATGAAGGGATTCCAGCTTGTCTCACACTGGGACAGTCACAGGTGAAGGGATTCCAGCTTGTCTCACAATGGGACAGTCAGAGGTGAAGTGATTCCAGCTTTTCACTCGCTGGGAATGTCACAGATAAAGGGATTCCAGCTTGTCTCATAATGGGACAGTCACAGATGAAGGGATTCCAGCTTGTCTCAAACTGGGACAGTCACTGGTAAAGGGATTCCAGCTTGTCTCTCACTGGGACAGTCACAGATGAAGGGATTCCAGCTTGTCTCACACTGGGACAGTCACAGATGAAGGGATTACAGCTTGTCTCACACCGCGACAGTCACTGTTACAGGGATTCCAGTGTGACTCACATTGAGACTGTCACAAGTAAAGGGATTCCAACTTGTCACACAATGGGACAGTCACAGGTAAAGGGATTCCAGCTTGTCTCACACTGGGACAGTCAGAGGTGAAGTGATTCCAGCTTTTCAATCGCTGGGAATGTCACAGATAAAGGGATTCCAGCTTGTCTCATAATGAGACAGTCACAGATGAAGGGATTCCAGCTTGTCTCAAACTGGGACAGTCACTGGTAAAGTGATTCCAGCTTGTCTCACACTGGGACAGTCATAGATGAAGGGATTCCAGCTTGTCTCACACTGGTACAGTCACAGATGAAGGGATTCCAGCTTGTCTCACACTGGGACAGTCAGAGGTGAAGTGATTCCAGCTTTTCACTCGCTGGGAATGTCACAGATAAAGGGATTCCAGCTTGTCTCACAATGGGACAGTCACAGATGAAGGGATTCCAGCTTGTCTCACACTGGGACAGTCACAGATGAAGGGATTCCAGCTTGTCTCACACTGGGACAGTCACAGATGAAGGGATTCCAGCTTGTCTCACACTGGGATAGTCAGAGGTGAAGTGATTCCAGCTTTTCACGCGCTGGGAATGTCAGAGGTGAAGTGATTCCAGCTTTTCACGCGCTGGGAATGTCACAGATAAAGGGATTCCAGCTTGTCTCACACTGGGACAGTCACAGATGAAGGGATTCCAGCTTGTCTCACACTGGGACAGTCACAGATGAAGGGATTCCTGCTTGTCTCACACTGGGACAGTCACAGATGAAGGGATTCCAGCTTGTCTCACACTGCGACAGTCAGAGGTGAAGTGATTCCAGCTTTTCACGCGCTGGGAATGTCACAGATAAAGGGATTTCAGCTTGTCTCACAATGGGACAGTCAGAGGTGAAGGGATCCCAGCTTGTCTCACACTGGGATAGTCACTGGTAAAGGGATTCCAGCTTGACTCACACTGGGACAGTCACAGATGAAGGGATTCCAGCTTGTCTCACAGTGGGACAGTCACAGATGAAGGGATTCCAGCTTTTCACTTGCTGGGAATGTCACAGATAAAGGGATTCCAGCTTGTCTCACAATGGGACAGTCACAGGTGAAGGGATTCCAGCTTGTCTCACACTGGCACAGTCACAGATGAAGGGATTTCATCTTGTATCACACTGGGACAGTCACAGATGAAGGGATTCCAGCTTGTCTCACACTGGGACAGTCAGAGGTGAAGTGATTCCAGCTTTTCACTCGCTGGGAATGTCACAGATAAAGGGATTCCAGCTTGTATCACAATGGGACAGTCACAAGTAAAGGGATTCCAACTTGTCACACAATCGGACAGTCACAGGTAAAGGGATTCCAGCTTGTCTCACACTGGGACAGTCAGAGGTGAAGTGATTCCAGCTTTTCACTCGCTGGGAATGTCACAGAGAAATGGATTCCAGCTTGTATCACAATGGGACAGTCACAGGTGAAGGGATTCCAGCTAGTCTCACAGTGGGACAGGCACACGTGAAGGGATTCCAGCATGTCTGATACCGGGACCGTCACTGATGAAAGGATTCCAATCTGTCTCACAGTTGGACAGTCATAGGTGAAGGGATCCCAGGTTGTCTCACACTGGGACAGTCACAGGTAAATGGATTCCAGATTGTCTCACACTGGGACAGTCACTGGTAAAGGGATTCCAGCTTGACTCACACTGGGATAGTCACAGATGAAGGGATTCCAGCTTGTCTCACACTGGGACAGTCACAGATGAAGGGATTACAGCTTGTCTCACACCGCGACAGTCACTGTTAAAGGGATTCCTGTGTGACTCACATTGGGACTGTCACAAGTAAAGGGATTCCAACTTGTCACACAATGCGACAGTCACAGGTAAAGGGATTCCAGCTTGTCTCACAATGGGACAGTCAGAGGTGAAGGATTCCAGCTTTTCACTCGCTGGGAATGTCACAGATAAAGGGATTCCAGCTTGTCTCATAATGGGACAGTCACAGATGAAGGGATTCCAGCTTGTCTCAAACTGGACAGTCACTGGTAAAGGGATTCCAGCTTGTCTCACACTGGGACATTCACAGATGAAGGGATTCCAGCTTGTCTCACACTGGGACAGTCACAGATGAAGGGATTCCAGCTTGTCTCACACTGGGACAGTCAGAGGTGAAGTGATTCCAGCTTTTCACTCGCTGGGAATGTCACAGATAAAGGGATTCCAGCTTGTCTCATAATGGGACAGTCAGATGTGAAGGGATTCCAGCTAGTCTCACAGTGGGACAGGCACACGTAAAGGGATTCCAGCATGTCTGATACTGGGACCGTCACTGATGAAAGGATTCCAATCTGTCTCACAGTTGGACAGTCACAGGTGAAGGGATCCCAGCTTGTCTCACACTGGGACAGTCACTGGTAAGGGGATTCCAGCTTGACTCACACTGGGACAGTCACAGATGAAGGGATTCCAGCTTGTCTCACACTGGGACAGTCACAGATGAAGGGATTCCAGCTTTTCAGTTGCTGGGAATGTCACAGATAAAGGGATTCCAGCTTGTCTCACAATGGAACAGTCACAGGTGAAGGGATTCCAGCTTGTCTCACACTGGCACAGTCACAGATGAAGGGATTCCAGCTTGTATCACACTGGGACAATCACAAGTAAAGGGATTCCAGCTTGTCTCACACTGGGACAGTCAGAGGTGAAGTGATTCCAGCTTTTCACTCACTGGGAATGTCAAGAATAAAGGGATTCCAGCTTGTCTCACAATGGGACAGTCACAGGTGAAGGGATCCCAGCTTGTCTCACACTGGGACAGTCACAGGTAAATGGATTCCAGATTGTCTCCCACTGCGACAGTCAAAGGTAAAGGGATTCCAGCCTGTCTCACACTGGGACAGACACAAGTGAAGGGATCCCATCTTGTCTCACACTGGGACAGTCACAGGTAAATGGACTCCAGCTTGTCTCACACTGGGACAGTCAGAGGTGAAGGAATTCAGGCTTGTCTCAAACTGGGAGAGTCAGAGGTAAAGGGATTACATCTTGTTCCACACTGGGTCAGCAACAGGTGAAGGGATTCCGACATGTCACAGCCTGGGACTGTCACAGGTAAAGGGATTCCCGCTTGTCACACAATGGGACAGTCACAGGTAAAGGGATTCCCGCTTGTTTCACAATGGGAGAGTCACAGGTAAACTGATTCCAGCTTGTCTCACACTGGGACAGGCACAGGTAAAGTGATTACAGCTTGTTCCACACTGGGCAGCCACAAGTGAAGGGATTCCAGATTGTCTTAGACTGGGATCGTTACTGATGAATGTATTCCAATTTGTCTCACACTGGGACTTTCACAGATGAAGGGATTCCAGCTTGTCTCACACTGGGAGAGCAACAGGTAAAGGGATTCAAGCATGTCTCATTCTGGGAAAGTCACAGATGAAGGAATTCCAGCTTGTCTCACACTGGGACAGTCACAGATGAAGGGATTCCAGCTTGTCTCACACTGGGACAGTCAGAGGTGAAGTGATTCCAGCTTTTCACTCGCTGGGAATGTCACAGATAAAGGGATTCCAGCTTGTCTCACAATGGGACAGTCACAGGTGAAGGGATTCCAGCTAGTCTCACAGTGGGACAGGCACACGTGAAGGGATTCCAGCATGTCTGATACCGGGACCGTCACTGATGAAAGGATTCCAATCTGTCTCACAGTTGGACAGTCACAGGTGAAGGGATCCCAGCTTGTCTCACACTGGGACAGTCACAGGTAAATGGATTCCAGATTGTCTCACACTGGGACAGTCACTGGTAAAGGGATTCCAGCTTGACTCACACTGGGACAGTCACAGATGAAGGGATTCCAGCTTGTCTCACACTGAGACAGTCACAGATGAAGTGATTCCAGCTTGTCTCACACTGGCACAGTCACAGATGAAGGGATTCCAGCTTGTATCACACTGGGAGAAACACAAGTAAAGGGATTCCAGCTTGTCTCACACTGGGACAGTCACAGATGAAGGGATTCCAGCTTGTCTCACACTGGGACAGTCTCAGATGAAGGGATTCCAGCTTGTCTCACACTGGGACAGTCAGAGGTGAAGTGATTCCAGCTTTTCACTCGCTGGGAATGTCACAGATAAAGGGATTTCAGCTTGTCTCACAATGGGACAGTCAGAGGTGAAGGGATCCCAGCTTGTCTCACACTGGGATAGTCACTGGTAAAGGGATTCCAGCTTGACTCACACTGGGACAGTCACAGATGAAGGGATTCCAGCTTGTCTCACAGTGGGACAGTCACAGATGAAGGGATTCCAGCTTTTCACTTGCTGGGAATGTCACAGATAAAGGGATTCCAGCTTGTCTCACAATGGGACAGTCACAGGTGAAGGGATTCCAGCTTGTCTCACACTGGCACAGTCACAGATGAAGGGATTTCATCTTGTATCACACTGGGACAGTCACAGATGAAGGGATTCCAGCTTGTCTCACACTGGGACAGTCAGAGGTGAAGTGATTCCAGCTTTTCACTCGCTGGGAATGTCACAGATAAAGGGATTCCAGCTTGTATCACAATGGGACAGTCACAAGTAAAGGGATTCCAACTTGTCACACAATCGGACAGTCACAGGTAAAGGGATTCCAGCTTGTCTCACACTGGGACAGTCAGAGGTGAAGTGATTCCAGCTTTTCACTCGCTGGGAATGTCACAGAGAAAGGGATTCCAGCTTGTATCACAATGGGACAGTCACAGGTGAAGGGATTCCAGCTAGTCTCACAGTGGGACAGGCACACGTGAAGGGATTCCAGCATGTCTGATACCGGGACCGTCACTGATGAAAGGATTCCAATCTGTCTCACAGTTGGACAGTCATAGGTGAAGGGATCCCAGGTTGTCTCACACTGGGACAGTCACAGGTAAATGGATTCCAGATTGTCTCACACTGGGACAGTCACTGGTAAAGGGATTCCAGCTTGACTCACACTGGGATAGTCACAGATGAAGGGATTCCAGCTTGTCTCACACTGGGACAGTCACAGATGAAGGGATTACAGCTTGTCTCACACCGCGACAGTCACTGTTAAAGGGATTCCTGTGTGACTCACATTGGGACTGTCACAAGTAAAGGGATTCCAACTTGTCACACAATGCGACAGTCACAGGTAAAGGGATTCCAGCTTGTCTCACAATGGGACAGTCAGAGGTGAAGGATTCCAGCTTTTCACTCGCTGGGAATGTCACAGATAAAGGGATTCCAGCTTGTCTCATAATGGGACAGTCACAGATGAAGGGATTCCAGCTTGTCTCAAACTGGACAGTCACTGGTAAAGGGATTCCAGCTTGTCTCACACTGGGACATTCACAGATGAAGGGATTCCAGCTTGTCTCACACTGGGACAGTCACAGATGAAGGGATTCCAGCTTGTCTCACACTGGGACAGTCAGAGGTGAAGTGATTCCAGCTTTTCACTCGCTGGGAATGTCACAGATAAAGGGATTCCAGCTTGTCTCATAATGGGACAGTCAGATGTGAAGGGATTCCAGCTAGTCTCACAGTGGGACAGGCACACGTAAAGGGATTCCAGCATGTCTGATACTGGGACCGTCACTGATGAAAGGATTCCAATCTGTCTCACAGTTGGACAGTCACAGGTGAAGGGATCCCAGCTTGTCTCACACTGGGACAGTCACTGGTAAGGGGATTCCAGCTTGACTCACACTGGGACAGTCACAGATGAAGGGATTCCAGCTTGTCTCACACTGGGACAGTCACAGATGAAGGGATTCCAGCTTTTCAGTTGCTGGGAATGTCACAGATAAAGGGATTCCAGCTTGTCTCACAATGGAACAGTCACAGGTGAAGGGATTCCAGCTTGTCTCACACTGGCACAGTCACAGATGAAGGGATTCCAGCTTGTATCACACTGGGACAATCACAAGTAAAGGGATTCCAGCTTGTCTCACACTGGGACAGTCAGAGGTGAAGTGATTCCAGCTTTTCACTCACTGGGAATGTCAAGAATAAAGGGATTCCAGCTTGTCTCACAATGGGACAGTCACAGGTGAAGGGATCCCAGCTTGTCTCACACTGGGACAGTCACAGGTAAATGGATTCCAGATTGTCTCCCACTGCGACAGTCAAAGGTAAAGGGATTCCAGCCTGTCTCACACTGGGACAGACACAAGTGAAGGGATCCCATCTTGTCTCACACTGGGACAGTCACAGGTAAATGGACTCCAGCTTGTCTCACACTGGGACAGTCAGAGGTGAAGGAATTCAGGCTTGTCTCAAACTGGGAGAGTCAGAGGTAAAGGGATTACATCTTGTTCCACACTGGGTCAGCAACAGGTGAAGGGATTCCGACATGTCACAGCCTGGGACTGTCACAGGTAAAGGGATTCCCGCTTGTCACACAATGGGACAGTCACAGGTAAAGGGATTCCCGCTTGTTTCACAATGGGAGAGTCACAGGTAAACTGATTCCAGCTTGTCTCACACTGGGACAGGCACAGGTAAAGTGATTACAGCTTGTTCCACACTGGGCAGCCACAAGTGAAGGGATTCCAGATTGTCTTAGACTGGGATCGTTACTGATGAATGTATTCCAATTTGTCTCACACTGGGACTTTCGCAGATGAAGGGATTCCAGCTTGTCTCACACTGGGAGAGCAACAGGTAAAGGGATTCAAGCATGTCTCATTCTGGGAAAGTCACAGATGAAGGAATTCCAGCTTGTCTCACACTGGGACAGTCACAGATGAAGGGATTCCAGCTTGTCTCACACTGGGACAGTCAGAGGTGAAGTGATTCCAGCTTTTCACTCGCTGGGAATGTCACAGATAAAGGGATTCCAGCTTGTCTCACAATGGGACAGTCACAGGTGAAGGGATTCCAGCTAGTCTCACAGTGGGACAGGCACACGTGAAGGGATTCCAGCATGTCTGATACCGGGACCGTCACTGATGAAAGGATTCCAATCTGTCTCACAGTTGGACAGTCACAGGTGAAGGGATCCCAGCTTGTCTCACACTGGGACAGTCACAGGTAAATGGATTCCAGATTGTCTCACACTGGGACAGTCACTGGTAAAGGGATTCCAGCTTGACTCACACTGGGACAGTCACAGATGAAGGGATTCCAGCTTGTCTCACACTGAGACAGTCACAGATGAAGTGATTCCAGCTTGTCTCACACTGGCACAGTCACAGATGAAGGGATTCCAGCTTGTATCACACTGGGAGAAACACAAGTAAAGGGATTCCAGCTTGTCTCACACTGGGACAGTCACAGATGAAGGGATTCCAGCTTGTCTCACACTGGGACAGTCTCAGATGAAGGGATTCCAGCTTGTCTCACACTGGGACAGTCAGAGGTGAAGTGATTCCAGCTTTTCACTCGCTGGGAATGTCACAGATAAAGGGATTCCAGCTTGTCTCATAATGGGACAGTCAGATGTGAAGGGATTCCAGCTAGTCTCACAGTGGGACAGGCACACGTAAAGGGATTCCAGCATGTCTGATACTGGGACCGTCACTGATGAAAGGATTCCAATCTGTCTCACAGTTGGACAGTCACAGGTGAAGGGATCCCAGCTTGTCTCACACTGGGACAGTCACTGGTAAGGGGATTCCAGCTTGACTCACACTGGGACAGTCACAGATGAAGGGATTCCAGCTTGTCTCACACTGGGACAGTCACAGATGAAGGGATTCCAGCTTTTCAGTTGTTGGGAATGTCACAGATAAAGGGATTCCAGCTTGTCTCACAATGGGACAGTCACAGGTGAAGGGATTCCAGCTTGTCTCACACTGGCACAGTCACAGATGAAGGGATTCCAGCTTGTATCACACTGGGACAATCACAAGTAAAGGGATTCCAGCTTGTCTCACACTGGGACAGTCAGAGGTGAAGTGATTCCAGCTTTTCACTCGCTGGGAATGTCAAGAATAAAGGGATTCCAGCTTGTCTCACAATGGGACAGTCACAGGTGAAGGGATCCCAGCTTGTCTCCCACTGCGACAGTCAAAGGTAAAGGGATTCCAGCCTGTCTCACACTGGGACAGACACAAGTGAAGGGATCCCATCTTGTCTCACACTGGGACAGTCACAGGTAAATGGACTCCAGCTTGTCTCACACTGGGACAGTCAGAGGTGAAGGAATTCAGGCTTGTCTCAAACTGGGAGAGTCAGAGGTAAAGGGATTACATCTTGTTCCACACTGGGTCAGCAACAGGTGAAGGGATTCCGACTTGTCACAGCCTGGGACTGTCACAGGTAAAGGGATTCCCGCTTGTCACACAATGGGACAGTCACAGGTAAAGGGATTCCCGCTTGTTTCACAATGGGAGAGTCACAGGTAAACTGATTCCAGCTTGTCTCACACTGGGACAGGCACAGGTAAAGTGATTACAGCTTGTTCCACACTGGGCAGCCACAAGTGAAGGGATTCCAGATTGTCTTAGACTGGGATCGTTACTGATGAATGTATTCCAATTTGTCTCACACTGGGACTTTCACAGATGAAGGGATTCCAGCTTGTCTCACACTGGGAGAGCAACAGGTAAAGGGATTCAAGCATGTCTCATTCTGGGAAAGTCACAGATGAAGGAATTCCAGCTTGTCTCACACTGGGACAGTCACAGATGAAGGGATTCCAGCTTGTCTCACACTGGGACAGTCAGAGGTGAAGTGATTCCAGCTTTTCACTCGCTGGGAATGTCACAGATAAAGGGATTCCAGCTTGTCTCACAATGGGACAGTCACAGGTGAAGGGATTCCAGCTAGTCTCACAGTGGGACAGGCACACGTGAAGGGATTCCAGCATGTCTGATACCGGGACCGTCACTGATGAAAGGATTCCAATCTGTCTCACAGTTGGACAGTCACAGGTGAAGGGATCCCAGCTTGTCTCACACTGGGACAGTCACAGGTAAATGGATTCCAGATTGTCTCACACTGGGACAGTCACTGGTAAAGGGATTCCAGCTTGACTCACACTGGGACAGTCACAGATGAAGGGATTCCAGCTTGTCTCACACTGAGACAGTCACAGATGAAGTGATTCCAGCTTGTCTCACACTGGCACAGTCACAGATGAAGGGATTCCAGCTTGTATCACACTGGGAGAAACACAAGTAAAGGGATTCCAGCTTGTCTCACACTGGGACAGTCACAGATGAAGGGATTCCAGCTTGTCTCACACTGGGACAGTCACAGATGAAGGGATTCCAGCTTGTCTCACACTGGGACAGTCAGAGGTGAAGTGATTCCAGCTTTTCACTCGCTGGGAATGTCACAGATAAAGGGATTCCAGCTTGTCTCACAATGGGACAGTCACAGGTGAAGGGATTCCAGCTAGTCTCACAGTGGGACAGGCACACGTGAAGGGATTCCAGCATGTCTGATATCGGGACCGTCACTGATGAAATGATTCCAATCTGTCTCACAGTTGACCAGTCACAGGTGAAGGGATCCCAGCTTGTCTCACACTGGGACAGTTACAGGTAAATGGATTCCAGCTTGTCTCACACTGGGACAGTCACTGGTAAAGGGATTCCAGCTTGACTCACACTGGGACAGTCACAGATGAAGGGATTCCAGCTTGTCTCACACTGGGACAGTCACAGATGAAGGGATTACAGCTTGTCTCACACCTCGACAGTCACTGTTAAAGGGATTCCAGTGTGACTCACATTGGGAGTGTCACAAGTAACTGGATTCCAACTTGTCACACAATGGGACAGTCACAGGTAAAGGGATTCCAGCTTATCTCACAATGGGACTGTCACAGATGAATGGATTCCAGCTTGTCTCAAACTGGCACAGTCACTGGTAAAGGGATTCCAGCTTGTCTCACACTGGGACAGTCACAGATGAAGGGATTCCAGCTTGTCTCACACTGGGACAGTGACCGATGAAGGGATTCCAGCTTGTCTCACACTGGGAAAGTCAGAGGTGAAGTGATTCCAGCTTTTCACTCGCTGGGAATGTCACAGATAAAGGGATTCCAGCTTGTCTCACAATGGGACAGTCACATGTGAAGGGATTCCAGCTAGTCTCACTGTGGGACAGGCACACGTGAAGGGATTCCAGCATGTCTGATACCGGGACCGTCACTGATGAAAGGATTCCAATCTGTCTCACAGTTGGACAGTCACAGATGAAGGGATCCCAGGTTGTCTCACACTGGGACAGTCACAGATGAAGGGATTACAGCTTGTCTCACACCGCGACAGTCACTGTTAAAGGGATTCCAGCGTGACTCACATTGGGACTGTCACAAGTAAAGGGATTCCAACTTGTCACACACTGGGACAGTCACAGGTGAATGGATTCAAGCTTGTCTCAAACTGAGACATTCACAGGTAAAGGCATTCCAGCTTGTTTCATACTGGGACAGCCACAGGAAAAGGGATTCCATCTTGTCTCACACTGGGACAGTCACAGGTAAAGGGTTTCCATCTTGTCTCACACTGGGACAGTCACAGGTAAAGGGTTTCCATCTTGTCTCACACTGTGACAGTCACAGATGAAGGGACTCCAGCTTGTCTCACAATGGGAGAGTCACAGGTAAAGGGATTTCAGCTTGTCTCACACTGGGACAGTCACAGGTGAAGTGATTCCAGCTTGTCTCACACTGAGACAGTCACAGATGAAGGGATTCCAGCTTGTCTCACAATGGGAGAGTCACAGGTAAAGGGATTCCAGCTTGTCACCCACTTGGACTGTCACAGATGAAAGGATTCCAGCTTGTCTCACACTGGGAAAGTCAAAGGTAAAGGTCTACCAGCTTGTCTCACACTGGGACAGTCACTGGTAAAGGGATTCCAGCTTCTCTCACATGGGTACATTCACAGGTGAAGGGATTCCAGCTTGTGATACACTGGGACAGTCACAGATGAAGGGATTCCATCTTGTCTCACACTGCGACAGTCGCAGTCAAAAGAGATTACAGCTTGTCTGAAACTGGAACAGTCGCAGGTGAAGGTATTACAACTTATATCACACTGGGACAGCCACAGCAAAAGGGATTCCATCTTGTCTCACAATGGGACATTCACAAGTAAAGGGATTCCAGCTTGTCTCCGACTGGGACAGTCACCGGTGAAGTAATTCCGGCTTGTCTCACACTGGGACAGTCAGTGGTGAAGTGATTCCAGCTTTTCACTCGCTGGGAATGTCACAGATAAAGGGATTCCAGCTTGTCTCACAATGGGACAGTCACAGGAGAAGGGATTCCAGCTAGTCTCACAGTGGGACAGGTACACATGAAGGGATTCCAGCATGTCTGATACCGGTACCGTCACTGATGAAAGGATTCCAATCTGTCACCCACTTGGACAGTCACAGATGAAGGGATTACAGCTTGTCTCACACCGCGACAGTCGCTGTTAAAGGGATTCCAGCGTGACTCACATTGGGACTGTCACAGATGAATGGATTCCAGCTTTTCTCAAACTGGGACAGTCACTGGTAAAGGGATTCCAGCTTGTCTCACACTGGGACAGTCACAGATGAAGGGATTCCAGCTTGTCTCACACTGGGACAGTAACAGATGAAGGGATTCCAGCTTGTCTCACACTGGGACAGTGACAGATGAAGGGATTCCAGCTTGTCTCACACTGGGACAGTCAGAGGTGAAGTGATTCCAGCTTTTCACTCGCTGGGAATGTCACAGATAAAGGGATTCCAGCTTGTCTCACAATGGGACAGTCACAGGTGAAGGGATTCCAGCTAGTCTCACAGTGGGACAGGCACACGTGAAGGGATTCCAGCATGTCTGATACCGGGACCGTCACTGATGAAAGGATTCCAATCTGTCTCACAGTTGGACAGTCACAGGTGAAGGGATCCCAGCTTGTCTCACACTGGGACAGTCACAGGTAAATGGACTCCAGATTGTCTCACACTGGGACAGTCACTGGTAAAGGGATTCCAGCTTGACTCACACTGGGACAGTCACAGATGAAGGGATTCCAGCTTGTCTCACACTGGGACAGTCACAGATGAAGGGATTACAGCTTGTCTCACACCTCGACAGTCACTGTTAAAGGGATTCCAGTGTGACTCACATTGGGAGTGTCACAAGTAACTGGATTCCAACTTGTCACACAATGGGACAGTCACAGGTAAAGGGATTCCAGCTTATCTCACAATGGGACTGTCACAGATGAATGGATTCCAGCTTGTCTCAAACTGGCACAGTCACTGGTAAAGGGATTCCAGCTTGTCTCACACTGGGACAGTCACAGATGAAGGGATTCCAGCTTGTCTCACACTGGGACAGTGACCGATGAAGGGATTCCAGCTTGTCTCACACTGGGAAAGTCAGAGGTGAAGTGATTCCAGCTTTTCACTCGCTGGGAATGTCACAGATAAAGGGATTCCAGCTTGTCTCACAATGGGACAGTCACATGTGAAGGGATTCCAGCTAGTCTCACTGTGGGACAGGCACACGTGAAGGGATTCCAGCATGTCTGATACCGGGACCGTCACTGATGAAAGGATTCCAATCTGTCTCACAGTTGGACAGTCACAGATGAAGGGATCCCAGGTTGTCTCACACTGGGACAGTCACAGATGAAGGGATTACAGCTTGTCTCACACCGCGACAGTCACTGTTAAAGGGATTCCAGCGTGACTCACATTGGGACTGTCACAAGTAAAGGGATTCCAACTTGTCACACACTGGGACAGTCACAGGTGAATGGATTCAAGCTTGTCTCAAACTGAGACATTCACAGGTAAAGGCATTCCAGCTTGTTTCATACTGGGACAGCCACAGGAAAAGGGATTCCATCTTGTCTCACACTGGGACAGTCACAGGTAAAGGGTTTCCATCTTGTCTCACACTGGGACAGTCACAGGTAAAGGGTTTCCATCTTGTCTCACACTGTGACAGTCACAGATGAAGGGACTCCAGCTTGTCTCACAATGGGAGAGTCACAGGTAAAGGGATTTCAGCTTGTCTCACACTGGGACAGTCACAGGTGAAGTGATTCCAGCTTGTCTCACACTGAGACAGTCACAGATGAAGGGATTCCAGCTTGTCTCACAATGGGAGAGTCACAGGTAAAGGGATTCCAGCTTGTCACCCACTTGGACTGTCACAGATGAAAGGATTCCAGCTTGTCTCACACTGGGAAAGTCAAAGGTAAAGGTCTACCAGCTTGTCTCACACTGGGACAGTCACTGGTAAAGGGATTCCAGCTTCTCTCACATGGGTACATTCACAGGTGAAGGGATTCCAGCTTGTGATACACTGGGACAGTCACAGATGAAGGGATTCCATCTTGTCTCACACTGCGACAGTCGCAGTCAAAAGAGATTACAGCTTGTCTGAAACTGGAACAGTCGCAGGTGAAGGTATTACAACTTATATCACACTGGGACAGCCACAGCAAAAGGGATTCCATCTTGTCTCACAATGGGACATTCACAAGTAAAGGGATTCCAGCTTGTCTCCGACTGGGACAGTCACCGGTGAAGTAATTCCGGCTTGTCTCACACTGGGACAGTCAGTGGTGAAGTGATTCCAGCTTTTCACTCGCTGGGAATGTCACAGATAAAGGGATTCCAGCTTGTCTCACAATGGGACAGTCACAGGAGAAGGGATTCCAGCTAGTCTCACAGTGGGACAGGTACACATGAAGGGATTCCAGCATGTCTGATACCGGTACCGTCACTGATGAAAGGATTCCAATCTGTCACCCACTTGGACAGTCACAGATGAAGGGATTACAGCTTGTCTCACACCGCGACAGTCGCTGTTAAAGGGATTCCAGCGTGACTCACATTGGGACTGTCACAGATGAATGGATTCCAGCTTTTCTCAAACTGGGACAGTCACTGGTAAAGGGATTCCAGCTTGTCTCACACTGGGACAGTCACAGATGAAGGGATTCCAGCTTGTCTCACACTGGGACAGTAACAGATGAAGGGATTCCAGCTTGTCTCACACTGGGACAGTGACAGATGAAGGGATTCCAGCTTGTCTCACACTGGGACAGTCAGAGGTGAAGTGATTCCAGCTTTTCACTCGCTGGGAATGTCACAGATAAAGGGATTCCAGCTTGTCTCACAATGGGACAGTCACAGGTGAAGGGATTCCAGCTAGTCTCACAGTGGGACAGGCACACGTGAAGGGATTCCAGCATGTCTGATACCGGGACCGTCACTGATGAAAGGATTCCAATCTGTCTCACAGTTGGACAGTCACAGGTGAAGGGATCCCAGCTTGTCTCACACTGGGACAGTCACAGGTAAATGGACTCCAGATTGTCTCACACTGGGACAGTCACTGGTAAAGGGATTCCAGCTTGACTCACACTGGGACAGTCACAGATGAAGGGATCGCAGGTTGTCTCACACTGGGACAGTCACAGATGAAGGGATTACAGCTTGTCTCACACCGCGACAGTCACTGTTAAAGGGATTCCAGCGTGACTCACATTGGGACTGACACAAGTAAAGGGATTCCAACTTGTCACACAATGGGACTGTCACAGGGAGAGCGATTCCAGCTTGTCACACACTGGGACAGTCACAGGTGAATGGATTCAAGCTTGTCTCAAACTGAGACATTCACAGGTAAAGGCATTCCAGCTTGTTTCATACTGGGACACCCACAGGAAAAGGGATTCCATCTTGTCTCACACTGGGACAGTCACAGGTAAAGGGTTTCCATTTTGTCTCACACTGGGACAGTCACAGGTAAAGGGTTTCCATCTTGTCTCACACTGTGACAGTCACAGATGAAGGGACTCCAGCTTGTCTCACAATGGGAGAGTCACAGGTAAAGGGATTTCAGCTTGTCTCACACTGGGACAGTCACAGGTGAAGTGATTCCAGCTTGTCTCACACTGAGACAGTCACAGATGAAGGGATTCCAGCTTGTCTCACAATGGGAGAGTCACAGGTAAAGGGATTCCAGCTTGTCACCCACTTGGACTGTCACAGATGAAGGGATTCCAGCTTGTCTCACACTGGGAAAGTCAAAGGTAAAGGTCTACTAGCTTGTCTCACACTGGGACAGTCACTGGTAAAGGGATTCCAGCTTCTTTCACATGGGTACATTCACAGGTGAAGGGATTCCAGCTTGTGATACACTGGGACAGTCACAGATGAAGGGATTCCATCTTGTCTCACACTGCGACAGTCGCAGTCAAAAGAGATTACAGCTTGTCTGAATCTGGGACAGTAGCAGGTGAAGGTATTACAACTTATATCACACTGGGATAGCCACAGCAAAAGGGATTCCATCTTGTCTCACAATGGGACATTCACAAGTAAAGGGATTCCAGCTCTTCTCCGACTGGGACAGTCACAGGTGAAGTAATTCCGGCTTGTCTCACACTGCGACAGTCAGAGGTGAAGTGATTCCAGCTTTTCACTCGCTGGGAATGTCAAAGATAAAGGGATTCCAGCTTGTCTCACAATGGGACAGTCACAGGTGAAGGGATTCCAGCTAGTCTCACAGTGGGACAGGTACACATGAAGGGATTCCAGCATGTCTGATACCGGGACCGTCACTGATGAAAGGATTCCAATCTGTCACCCACTTGGACAGTCACAGATGAAGGGATTACAGCTTGTCTCACACCGCGACAGTCGCTGTTAAAGGGATTCCAGCGTGACTCACATTGGGACTGTCACAAGTCAAGGGATTCCAACTTGTCACACAATGGGACAGTCACAGGTAAAGGGATTCCAGCTTGTCTTACAATGGGACTGTCACAGATGAATGGATTCCAGCTTGTCTCAAACTGGGACAGTCACTGGTAAAGGGATTCCAGCTTGTCTCACACTGGGACTGTCACAGATGAAGGGATTCCAGCTTGTCTCACACTGGGACAGTCACAGATGAAGGGATTCCAGCTTGTCTCACACTGGGACAGTTACAGATGAAGGATTCCAGCTTGTCTCACACTGGGACAGTCAGAGGTGAAGTGATTCCAGCTTTTCACTCGCTGGGAATGTCACAGATAAAGGGATTCCAGCTTGTCTCACAATGGGACAGTCACAGGTGAAGGGATTCCAGCTAGTCTCACAGTGGGACAGGCACACGTGAAGGGATTCCAGCATGTCTGATACCGGGACCGTCACTGAAGAAAGGATTCCAATCTGTCTCACAGTTGGACAGTCACAGGTGAAGGGATCCCAGCTTGTCTCACACTGGGACAGTCACAGGTAAATGGACTCCAGATTGTCTCACACTGGGACAGTCACTGGTAAAGGGATTCCAGCTTGACTCACACTGGGACAGTCACAGATGAAGGGATTCCAGCTTGTCTCACACTGGGACAGTCACAGATGAAGGGATTCCAGCTTGTATCACACTGGGACAATCACAAGTAAAGGGATTCCAGCTTGTCTCACACTGGGACTGTCAGAGGTGAAGTGATTCCAGCTTTTCACTCGCTGGGAATGTCACAGATAAAGGGATTCCAGCTTGTCTCACAATGGGACAGTCACAGATGAAGGGATTCCAGCTTGTCTCACAATGGCACTGTCACAGATGAATGGATTCCAGCTTGTCTCAAACTGGGACAGTCACTGGTAAAGGGATTCCAGCTTGTCTCACAATGGGACTGTCACAGATGAATGGATTCCAGCTTGTCTCAAACTGGCACAGTCACTGGTAAAGGGATTCCAGCTTGTCTCACACTGGGACAGTCACAGATGAAGGGATTCCAGCTTGTCTCACACTGGGACAGTGACCGATGAAGGGATTCCAGCTTGTCTCACACTGGGAAATTCAGAGGTGAAGTGATTCCAGCTTTTCACTCGCTGGGAATGTCACAGATAAAGGGATTCCAGCTTGTCTCACAATGGGACAGTCACATGTGAAGGGATTCCAGCTAGTCTCACTGTGGGACAGGCACACGTGAAGGGATTCCAGCATGTCTGATACCGGGACCGTCACTGATGAAAGGATTCCAATCTGTCTCACAGTTGGACAGTCACAGATGAAGGGATCCCAGGTTGTCTCACACTGGGACAGTCACAGATGAAGGGATTACTGCTTGTCTCACACCGCGACAGTCACTGTTAAAGGGATTCCAGCGTGACTCACATTGGGACTGTCACAAGTAAAGGGATTCCAACTTGTCACACAATGGGACTGTCACAGGGAGAGCGATTCCAGCTTGTCACACACTGGGACAATCACAGGTGAATGGATTCAAGCTTGTCTCAAACTGAGACATTCACAGGTAAAGGCATTCCAGCTTGTTTCATACTGGGACAGACACAGGAAAAGGGATTCCATCTTGTCTCACACTGTGACAGTCACAGGTAAAGTGTTTCCATTTTGTCTCACACAGGGACAGTCACAGGTAAAGGGTTTCCATCTTGTCTCACACTGTGACAGTCACAGATGAAGGGACTCCAGCTTGTCTCACAATGGGAGAGTCACAGGTAAAGGGATTTCAGCTTGTCTCACACTGGGACAGTCACAGGTGAAGTGATTCCAGCTTGTCTCACACTGAGACAGTCACAGATGAAGGGATTCCAGCTTGTCTCACAATGGGAGAGTCACAGGTAAAGGGATTCCAGCTTGTCACCCACTTGGACTGTCACAGATGAAGGGATTCCAGCTTGTCTCACACTGGGAAAGTCAAAGGTAAAGGTCTACCAGCTTGTCTCACACTGGGACAGTCACTGGTAAAGGGATTCCAGCTTCTCTCACATGGGTACATTCACAGGTGAAGGGATTCCAGCTTGTGATACACTGGGACAGTCACAGATGAAAGGATTCCATCTTGTCTCACACTGCGACAGTCGCAGTCAAAAGAGATTACAGCTTGTCTGAAACTGGGACAGTCGCAGGTGAAGGTATTATAACTTATATCACACTGGGACAGCCACAGCAAAAGGGATTCCATCTTGTCTCAAAATGGGACATTCACAAGTAAAGGGATTCCAGCTTGTCTCCGACTGGGACAGTCACAGGTGAAGTAATTCCGGCTTGTCTCACACTGGGACAGTCAGAGGTGAAGTGATTCCAGCTTTTCACTCGCTGGGAATGTCAAAGATAAAGGGATTCCAGCTTGTCTCACAATGGGACAGTCACAGGTGAAGGGATTCCAGCTAGTCTCACAGTGGGACAGGTACACATGAAGGGATTCCAGCATGTCTGATACCGGTACCGTCACTGATGAAAGGATTCCAATCTGTCACCCACTTGGACAGTCACAGATGAAGGGATTACAGCTTGTCTCACACCGCGACAGTCGCTGTTAAAGGGATTCCAGCGTGACTCACATTGGGACTGTCACAAGTCAAGCGATTCCAACTTGTCACACAATGGGACAGTCACAGGTAAAGGGATTCCAGCTTGTCTTACAAAGGGACTGTCAGAGATGAATGGATTCCAGCTTGTCTCAAACTGGGACAGTCACTGGTAAAGGGATTCCAGCTTGTCTCAGACTGGGACAGTCACAGATGAAGGGATTCCAGCTTGTCTCACACTGGGACAGTCACAGATGAAGGGATTCCAGCTTGTCTCACACTGGGACAGTTACAGATGAAGGATTCCAGCTTGTCTCACACTGGGACAGTCAGAGGTGAAGTGATTCCAGCTTTTCACTCGCTGGGAATGTCACAGATAAAGGGATTCCAGCTTGTCTCACAATGGGACAGTCACAGATGAAGGGATTCCAGCTTGTCTCACACTGGGACAGTCAGAGGTGAAGTGATTCCAGCTTTTCACTCGCTGGGAATGTCACAGATAAAGGGATTCCAGCTTGTCTCACACTGGGACAGTCACAGGTAAATGGACTCCAGATTGTCTCACACTGGGACAATCACAAGTAAAGGGATTCCAGCTTGTCTCACACTGGGACTGTCAGAGGTGAAGTGATTCCAGCTTTTCACTCGCTGGGAATGTCACAGATTAAGGGATTCCAGCTTGTCTCACAATGGGACAGTCACAGATGAAGGGATTCCAGCTTGTCTCACAATGGCACTGTCACAGATGAATGGATTCCAGCTTGTCTCAAACTGGGACAGTCACTGGTAAAGGGATTCCAGCTTGTCTCACAATGGGACTGTCACAGATGAATGGATTCCAGCTTGTCTCAAACTGGCACAGTCACTGGTAAAGGGATTCCAGCTTGTCTCACACTGGGACAGTCACAGATGAAGGGATTCCAGCTTGTCTCACACTGGGACAGTGACCGATGAAGGGATTCCAGCTTGTCTCACACTGGGAAATTCAGAGGTGAAGTGATTCCAGCTTTTCACTCGCTGGGAATGTCACAGATAAAGGGATTCCAGCTTGTCTCACAATGGGACAGTCACATGTGAAGGGATTCCAGCTAGTCTCACTGTGGGACAGGCACACGTGAAGGGATTCCAGCATGTCTGATACCGGGACCGTCACTGATGAAAGGATTCCAATCTGTCTCACAGTTGGACAGTCACAGGTGAAGGGATCCCAGCTTGTCTCACACTGGGACAGTCACAGGTAAATGGACTCCAGATTGTCTCACACTGGGACAATCACAAGTAAAGGGATTCCAGCTTGTCTCACACTGGGACTGTCAGAGGTGAAGTGATTCCAGCTTTTCACTCGCTGGGAATGTCACAGATAAAGGGATTCCAGCTTGTCTCACAATGGGACAGTCACAGATGAAGGGATTCCAGCTTGTCTCACAATGGCACTGTCACAGATGAATGGATTCCAGCTTGTCTCAAACTGGGACTGTCACTGGTAAAGGGATTCCAGCTTGTCTCACAATGGGACTGTCACAGATGAATGGATTCCAGCTTGTCTCAAACTGGCACAGTCACTGGTAAAGGGATTCCAGCTTGTCTCACACTGGGACAGTCACAGATGAAGGGATTCCAGCTTGTCTCACACTGGGACAGTGACCGATGAAGGGATTCCAGCTTGTCTCACACTGGGAAATTCAGAGGTGAAGTGATTCCAGCTTTTCACTCGCTGGGAATGTCACAGATAAAGGGATTCCAGCTTGTCTCACAATGGGACAGTCACATGTGAAGGGATTCCAGCTAGTCTCACTGTGGGACAGGCACACGTGAAGGGATTCCAGCATGTCTGATACCGGGACCGTCACTGATGAAAGGATTCCAATCTGTCTCACAGTTGGACAGTCACAGATGAAGGGATCCCAGGTTGTCTCACACTGGGACAGTCACAGATGAAGGGATTACTGCTTGTCTCACACCGCGACAGTCACTGTTAAAGGGATTCCAGCGTGACTCACATTGGGACTGTCACAAGTAAAGGGATTCCAACTTGTCACACAATGGGTCTGTCACAGGGAGAGCGATTCCAGCTTGTCACACACTGGGACAATCACAGGTGAATGGATTCAAGCTTGTCTCAAACTGAGACATTCACAGGTAAAGGCATTCCAGCTTGTTTCATACTGGGACAGCCACAGGAAAAGGGATTCCATCTTGTCTCACACTGTGACAGTCACAGGTAAAGTGTTTCCATTTTGTCTCACACAGGGACAGTCACAGGTAAAGGGTTTCCATCTTGTCTCACACTGTGACAGTCACAGATGAAGGGACTCCAGCTTGTCTCACAATGGGAGAGTCACAGGTAAAGGGATTTCAGCTTGTCTCACACTGGGACAGTCACAGGTGAAGTGATTCCAGCTTGTCTCACACTGAGACAGTCACAGATGAAGGGATTCCAGCTTGTCTCACAATGGGAGAGTCACAGGTAAAGGGATTCCAGCTTGTCACCCACTTGGACTGTCACAGATGAAGGGATTCCAGCTTGTCTCACACTGGGAAAGTCAAAGGTAAAGGTCTACCAGCTTGTCTCACACTGGGACAGTCACTGGTAAAGGGATTCCAGCTTCTCTCACATGGGTACATTCACAGGTGAAGGGATTCCAGCTTGTGATACACTGGGACAGTCACAGATGAAAGGATTCCATCTTGTCTCACACTGCGACAGTCGCAGTCAAAAGAGATTACAGCTTGTCTGAAACTGGGACAGTCGCAGGTGAAGGTATTATAACTTATATCACACTGGGACAGCCACAGTAAAAGGGATTCCATCTTGTCTCAAAATGGGACATTCACAAGTAAAGGGATTCCAGCTTGTCTCCGACTGGGACAGTGACAGGTGAAGTAATTCCGGCTTGTCTCACACTGGGACAGTCAGAGGTGAAGTGATTCCAGCTTTTCACTCGCTGGGAATGTCAAAGATAAAGGGATTCCAGCTTGTCTCACAATGGGACAGTCACAGGTGAAGGGATTCCAGCTAGTCTCACAGTGGGACAGGTACACATGAAGGGATTCCAGCATGTCTGATACCGGTACCGTCACTGATGAAAGGATTCCAATCTGTCACCCACTTGGACAGTCACAGATGAAGGGATTACAGCTTGTCTCACACCGCGACAGTCGCTGTTAAAGGGATTCCAGCGTGACTCACATTGGGACTGTCACAAGTCAAGGGATTCCAACTTGTCACACAATGGGACAGTCACAGGTAAAGGGATTCCAGCTTGTCTTACAAAGGGACTGTCAGAGATGAATGGATTCCAGCTTGTCTCAAACTGGGACAGTCACTGGTAAAGGGATTCCAGCTTGTCTCAGACTGGGACAGTCACAGATGAAGGGATTCCAGCTTGTCTCACACTGGGACAGTCACAGATGAAGGGATTCCAGCTTGTCTCACACTGGGACAGTTACAGATGAAGGATTCCAGCTTGTCTCACACTGGGACAGTCAGAGGTGAAGTGATTCCAGCTTTTCACTCGCTGGGAATATCACAGATAAAGGGATTCCAGCTTGTCTCACAATGGGACAGTCACAGATGAAGGGATTCCAGCTTGTCTCACACTGGGACAGTCAGAGGTGAAGTGATTCCAGCTTTTCACTCGCTGGGAATGTCACAGATAAAGGGATTCCAGCTTGTCTCACAGTGGGACAGGCACACGTGAAGGGATTCCAGCATGTCTGATACCGGGACCGTCACTGATGAAAGGATTCCAATCTGTCTCACAGTTGGACAGTCACAGGTGCAGGGATCCCAGCTTGTCTCACACTGGGACAGCCACAGGTGAAGGGATTCCAGCTAGTCTCACAGTGGGACAGGAACACGTGAAGGGATTCCAGCATGTCTGATACCGGGACCGTCACTGATGAAAGGATTCCAATCTGTCTCACAGTTGGACAGTCACAGGTGAAGGGATCCCAGCTTGTCTCACACTGGGACAGTCACAGGTAAATGGACTCCAGATTGTCTCACACTGGGACAGTCACTGGTAAAGGGATTCCAGCTTGACTCACACTGGGACAGACACAGATGAAGGGATTCCAGCTTGTCTCACACTGGGACAGTCACAGATGAAGGGATTCCAGCTTGTATCACACTGGGACAATCACAAGTAAAGGTATTCCAGCTTGTCTCACACTGGGACTGTCAGAGGTGAAGTGATTCCAGCTTTTCACTCGCTGGGAATGTCACAGATAAAGGGATTCCAGCTTGTCTCACAATGGGACAGTCACAGATGAAGGGATTCCAGCTTGTCTCACAATGGCACTGTCACAGATGAATGGATTCCAGCTTGTCTCAAACTGGGACAGTCACTGGTAAAGGGATTCCAGCTTGTCTCACACTGGGACAGTCACAGATGAAGGGATTCCAGCTTGTCTCACACTGGGACAGTCACAGATGAAGGGATTCCAGCTTGTCTCACACTGGGACAGTCAGAGGTGAAGTGATTCCAGCTTTTCACTCGCTGGGAATGTCACAGATAAAGGGATTCCAGCTTGTCTCACAATGGGACGGTCACAGGTGAAGGGATTCCAGCTAGTCTCACAGTGGGACAGGCACACGTGAAGGGATTCCAGCATGTCTGATACCGGGACCGTCACTGATGAAAGGATTCCAATCTGTCTCACAGTTGGACAGTCACAGGTGAAGGGATCCCAGGTTGTCTCACACTGGGACAGTCACAGGTAAATGGATTCCAGATTGTCTCACACTGGGACAGTCACTGGTAAAGGGATTCCAGCTTGACTCACACTGGGACAGTCACAGATGAAGGGATTCCAGCTTGTCTCACACAGGGACAGTCACAGATGAAGGGATTACAGCTTGTCTCACACCGCGACAGTCACTGTTAAAGGGATTCCGGTGTGACTCACATTGGGACTGTCACAAGTAAAGGGATTCCAACTTGTCACACAATGGGACAGTCACAGGTAAAGGGATTCCAGCTTGTCTCACACTGGGACAGTCAGAGGTGAAGTGATTCCAGCTTTTCACTCGCTGGGAATGTCACAGATAAAGGGATTCCAGCTTGTCTCATAATGGGACAGTCACAGATGAAGGGATTCCAGCTTGTCTCAAACTGGGACAGTCACTGGTAAAGGGATTCCAGCTTGTCTCACACTGGGACAGTCACAGATGAAGGGATTCCAGGTTGTCTCACACTGGGACAGTCACAGATGAAGGGATTCCAGCTTATCTCACACTGGGACAGTCAGAGGTAAAGTGATTCCAGCTTTTCACTCGCTGGGAATGTCACAGATAAAGGGATTCCAGCTTGTCTCACAATGGGACAGTCACATGTGAAGGGATTCCAGCTAGTCTCACAGTGGGACAGGGACACGTAAAGGGATTCCAGCATGTCTGATACCGGGACCGTCACTGATGAAAGGATTCCAATCTGTCTCACAGTTGGACAGTCACAGGTGAAGGGATCCCAGCTTGTCTCACACTGGGACAGTCACTGGTAAAGGGATTCCAGCTTGACTCACACTGGGACAGTCACAGATGAAGGGATTCCAGCTTGTCTCACACTGGGACAGTCACAGATGAAGGGATTCCAGCTTTTCACTTGCTGGGAATGTCACAGATAAAGGGATTCCAGCTTGTCTCACAATGGGACAGTCACAGGTGAAGGGATTCCAGCTTGTCTCAGACTGGCACAGTCACAGATGAAGGGATTTCAGCTTGTATCACACTGGGACAGTCACAGATGAAGGGATTCCAGCTTGTCTCACACTGGGACAGTCAGAGGTGAAGTGATTCCAGCTTTTCACTCGCTGGGAATGTCACAGATAAAGGGATTCCAGCTTGTCTCACAATGGGACAGTCACAGGTGAAGGGATTCCAGCTTGTCTCACACTGGCACAGTCACAGATGAAGGGATTCCAGCTTGTCTCACACTGGGACAGTAACAGATGAAGGGATTCCAGCTTGTCTCACACTAGGACAGTCAGAGGTGAAGTGATTCCAGCTTTTCACTCGCTGGGAATGTCACAGATAAAGGGATTCCAGCTTGTCTCACAATGGGACAGTCACAGGTGAAGGGATTCCAGCTAGTCTCACAGTGGGACAGGCACAAGTGAAGGGATTCCAGCATGTCTGATACCGGGACCGTCACTGATGAAAGGATTCCAATCTGTCTCACAGTTGGACAGTCACAGGTGAAGGGATCCCAGGTTGTCTCACACTGGGACAGTCACAGGTAAATGGATTCCAGCTTGACTCATACTGGGACAGTCACAGATGAAGGGATTCCAGCTTGTCTCACACTGGGACAGTTACAGATGAAGGGATTACAGCTTGTCTCACACCGCGACAGTCACTGTTAAAGGGATTCCAGTGTGACTCACATTGGGACTGTCACAAGTAAAGGGAGGGATTCCAACTTGTCACACAATGGGACAGTCACAGGTAAAGGGATTCCAGCTTGTCTCACACTGGGACAGTCAGAGGTGAAGTGATTCCAGCTTTTCACTCGCTGGGAATGTCACAGATAAAGGGATTCCAGCTTGTCTCACAATGGGACAGTCACAGATGAAGGGATTCCAGCTTGTCTCACACTGGGACAGTCACAGATGAAGGGATTCCAGCTTGTCTCACACTGGGACAGTCACAGATGAAGGGATTCCAGCTTGTCTCACACTGGGACAGTCAGAGGTGAAGTGATTCCAGCTTTTCACTCGCTGGGAATGTCACAGATAAAGGGATTCCAGCTTGTCTCACAATGGGACAGTCACAGGTGAAGGGATTCCAGCTAGTCTCATAGTGGGACAGGCACACGTGACGGGATTCCAGCATGTCTGATACCGGGACCGTCACTGATGAAAGGATTCCAATCTGTCTCACAGTTGGACAGTCACAGGTGAAGGGATCCCAGGTTGTCTCACACTGGGACAGTCACAGGTAAATGGATTCCAGATTGCCTCACACTGGGACAGTCACCGGTAAAGGGATTCCAGCTTGACTCACACTGGGACAGTCACAGATGAAGGGATTCCAGCTTGTCTCACACTGGGACAGTCACAGATGAAGGGATTCCAGCTTGTCTCACACAGGGACAGTCAGAGGTGAAGTGATTCCAGCTTTTCACTCACTGGGAATGTCAAAGATAAAGGGATTCCAGCTTGTCTCACAATGGGACAGTCACAGGTGAAGGGATCCCAGGTTGTCTCACACTGGGACAGTCACAGGTAAATGGATTCCAGCATGACTCATACTGGGACAGTCACAGATGAAGGGATTCCAGCTTGTCTCACACTGGGACAGTCACAGATGAAGGGATTACAGCTTGTCTCACACCACGACAGTCACTGTTAAAGGGATTCCAGTGTGACTCACATTGGGACTGTCACAAGTAAATGGATTCCAACTTGTCACACAATGGGACAGTCACAGGTAAAGGGATTCCAGCTTGTCTCACACTGGGACAGTCAGAGGTGAAGTGATTCCAGCTTTTCACTCGCTGGGAATGTCACAGATAAAGGGATTCCAGCTTGTCTCATAATGGGACAGTCACAGATGAAGTGATTCCAGCTTGTCTCAAACTGGGACAGTCACTGGTAAAGGGATTCCAGCTTGTCTCACACTGGGACAGTCACTGATGAAGGGATTCCAGCTTGTCTCACACTGGGACAGTCACAGATGAAGGGATTCCAGCTTATCTCACACTGGGACAGTCAGAGGTGAAGTGATTCCAGCTTTTCACTCGCTGGGAATGTCACAGATAAAGGGATTCCAGCTTGTCTCACAATGGGACAGTCACATGTGAAGGGATTCCAGCTAGTCTCACAGTGGGACAGGCACACGTAAAGGGATTCCAGCATGTCTGATACCGGGACCGTCACTGATGAAAGGATTCCAATCTGTCTCACAGTTGGACAGTCACAGGTGAAGGGATCCCTGCTTGTCTCACACTGGGACAGTCACTGGTAAAGGGATTCCAGCTTGACTCACACTGGGACAGTCACAGATGAAGGGATTACAGCTTGTCTCACACTGGGACAGTCACAGATGAAGGGATTCCAGCTTTTCACTTGCTGGGAATGTCACAGATAAAGGGATTCCAGCTTGTCTCACACTGGGACAGTCAGAGGTGAAGTGATTCCAGCTTTTCACTCGCTGGGAATGTCACAGATAAAGGGATTCCAGCTTGTCTCACAATCGGACAGTCACAGGTGAAGGGATTCCAGCTTGTCTCACACTGGGACAGTCACAGATGAAGGGATTCCAGCTTGTCTCACACTGGGACAGTCACAGATGAAGGGATTCCAGCTTATCTCACACTGGGACAGTCAGAGGTGAAGTGATTCCATCTTTTCACTCGCTGGGAATGTCACAGATAAAGGGATTCCAGCTTGTCTCACAATGGGACAGTCACATGTGAAGGGATTCCAGCTAGTCTCACAGTGGGACAGGCACCCGTAAAGGGATTCCAGCATGTCTGATACCGGGACCGTCACTGATGAAAGGATTCCAATCTGTCTCACAGTTGGACAGTTACAGGTGAAGGGATCCCAGCTTGTCTCACACTGGGACAGTCACTGGTAAAGGGATTCCAGCTTGACTCACACTGGGACAGTCACAGATGAAGGGATTCCAGCTTGTCTCACACTGGGACAGTCACAGATGAAGGGATTCCAGCTTTTCACTTGCTGGGAATGTCACAGATAAAGGGATTCCAGCTTGTCTCACAATGGGACAGTCACAGGTGAAGGGATTCCAGCTTGTCTCACACTGGCACAGTCACAGATGAAGGGATTCCAGCTTGTCTCACACTGGGACAGTCACAGATGAAGGGATTCCAGCTTGTCTAACACTGGGACAGTCAGAGGTGAAGTGATTCCAGATTTTCACTCGCTGGGAATGTCACAGATAAAGGGATTCCAGCTTGTCTCACAATGGGACAGTCACAGGTAAATGGATTCCAGATTGTCTCACACTGGGACAGTCACTGGTAAAGGGATTCCATCTTGACTCATACTGGGACAGTCACAGATGAAGGGATTCCAGCTTGTCTCACAATGGGACAGTCACAGGTGAAGGGATTCCAGCTAGTCTCATAGTGGGACAGGCACACGTGAAGGGATTCCAGCATGTCTGATACCGGGACCGTCACTGATGAAAGGATTCCAATCTGTCTCACAGTTGGGCAGTCACAGATGAAGGGATTCCAGCTTGTCTCACACTGGGAGAGTCACAGATGAAGGGATTCCAGCTTTTCACTTGCTGGGAATGTCACAGATAAAGGGATTCCAGCTTGTCTCACAATGGGACAGTCACAGGTGAAGGGATTCCAGCTTGTCTCACAATGGGACAGTCACAGGTGAAGGGATTCCAGCTTGTCTCACACTGGCACATTCACAGATGAAGGGATTTCAGCTTGTATCACACTGGGACAGTCACAGATGAAGGGATTCCAGCTTGTCTCACACTTGGACAGTCAGAGGTGAAGTGATTCCAGCTTTTCACTCGCTGGGAATGTCACAGATAAAGGGATTCCAGCTTGTCTCACAATGGGACAGTCACAGGTGAAGGGATTCCAGCTTGTTTCACACTGGCACAGTCACAGATGAAGGGATTCCAGCTTTTCTCACACTGGGACAGTCACAGATGAAGGGATTCCAGCTTGTCTCACACTGGGACAGTCAGAGGTGAAGTGATTCCAGCTTTTCACTCGCTGGGAATGTCACAGATAAAGGGATTCCAGCTTGTCTCACAATGGGACAGTCACATGTGAAGGGATTCCAGCTAGTCTCACAGTGGGACAGGCACCCGTAAAGGGATTCCAGCATGTCTGATACCGGGACCGTCACTGATGAAAGGATTCCAATCTGTCTCACAGTTGGACAGTTACAGGTGAAGGGATCCCAGCTTGTCTCACACTGGGACAGTCACTGGTAAAGGGATTCCAGCTTGACTCACACTGGGACAGTCACAGATGAAGGGATTCCAGCTTGTCTCACACTGGGACAGTCACAGATGAAGGGATTCCAGCTTTTCACTTGCTGGGAATGTCACAGATAAAGGGATTCCAGCTTGTCTCACAATGGGACAGTCACAGGTGAAGGGATTCCAGCTTGTCTCACACTGGCACAGTCACAGATGAAGGGATTCCAGCTTGTCTCACACTGGGACAGTCACAGATGAAGGGATTCCAGCTTGTCTAACACTGGGACAGTCAGAGGTGAAGTGATTCCAGATTTTCACTCGCTGGGAATGTCACAGATAAAGGGATTCCAGCTTGTCTCACAATGGGACAGTCACAGGTAAATGGATTCCAGATTGTCTCACACTGGGACAGTCACTGGTAAAGGGATTCCATCTTGACTCATACTGGGACAGTCACAGATGAAGGGATTCCAGCTTGTCTCACAATGGGACAGTCAGAGGTGAAGGGATTCCAGCTAGTCTCATAGTGGGACAGGCACACGTGAAGGGATTCCAGCATGTCTGATACCGGGACCGTCACTGATGAAAGGATTCCAATCTGTCTCACAGTTGGGCAGTTACAGATGAAGGGATTCCAGCTTGTCTCACACTGGGAGAGTCACAGATGAAGGGATTCCAGCTTTTCACTTGCTGGGAATGTCACAGATAAAGGGATTCCAGCTTGTCTCACAATGGGACAGTCACAGGTGAAGGGATTCCAGCTTGTCTCACAATGGGACAGTCACAGGTGAAGGGATTCCAGCTTGTCTCACACTGGCACATTCACAGATGAAGGGATTTCTGCTTGTATCACACTGGGACAGTCACAGATGAAGGGATTCCAGCTTGTCTCACACTTGGACAGTCAGAGGTGAAGTGATTCCAGCTTTTCACTCGCTGGGAATGTCACAGATAAAGGGATTCCAGCTTGTCTCACAATGGGACAGTCACAGGTGCAGGGATTCCAGCTTGTCTCACACTGGGACAGTCACAGATGAAGGGATTCCAGCTTTTCACTTGCTGGGAATGTCACAGATAAAGGGATTCCAGCTTGTCTCACAATGGGACAGTCACAGGTGAAGGGATTCCAGCTGGTCTCACACTGGCACAGTCACAGATGAAGGGATTCCAGCTTTTCACTTGCTGGGAATGTCACAGATAAAGGGATTCCAGCTTGTCTCACAATGGGACAGTCACAGGTGAAGGGATTCCAGCTTGTCTCACACTGGCACAGTCACAGATGAAGGGATTCCAGCTTGTCTCACACTGGGACAGTCACAGATGAAGGGATTCCAGCTTGTCTAACACTGGGACAGTCAGAGGTGAAGTGATTCTAGATTTTCACTCGCTGGGAATGTCACAGATAAAGGGATTCCAGCTTGTCTCACAATGGGACAGTCACAGGTAAATGGATTCCAGATTGTCTCACACTGGGACAGTCACTGGTAAAGGGATTCCATCTTGACTCATACTGGGACAGTCACAGATGAAGGGATTCCAGCTTGTCTCACAATGGGACAGTCACAGGTGAAGGGATTCCAGCTAGTCTCATAGTGGGACAGGCACACGTGAAGGGATTCCAGCATGTCTGATACCGGGACCGTCACTGATGAAAGGATTCCAATCTGTCTCACAGTTGGGCAGTCACAGATGAAGGGATTCCAGCTTGTCTCACACTGGGAGAGTCACAGATGAAGGGATTCCAGCTTTTCACTTGCTGGGAATGTCACAGATAAAGGGATTCCAGCTTGTCTCACAATGGGACAGTCACAGGTGAAGGGATTCCAGCTTGTCTCACAATGGGACAGTCACAGGTGAAGGGATTCCAGTTTGTCTCACACTGGCACATTCACAGATGAAGGGATTTCAGCTTGTATCACACTGGGACAGTCACAGATGAAGGGATTCCAGCTTGTCTCACACTTGGACAGTCAGAGGTGAAGTGATTCCAGCTTTTCACTCGCTGGGAATGTCACAGATAAAGGGATTCCAGCTTGTCTCACAATGGGACAGTCACAGGTGAAGGGATTCCAGCTTGTTTCACACTGGCACAGTCACAGATGAAGGGATTCCAGCTTTTCTCACACTGGGACAGTCACAGATGAAGGGATTCCAGCTTGTCTCACACTGGGACAGTCAGAGGTGAAGTGATTCCAGCTTTTCACTCGCTGGGAATGTCACAGATAAAGGGATTCCAGCTTGTCTCACAATGGGACAGGCACACGTGAAGGGATTCCAGCATGTCTGATACCGGGACCGTCACTGATGAAAGGATTCCAATCTGTCTCACAGTTGGACATCACAGGTGAAGGGATCCCAGGTTGTCTCACACTGGGACAGTCACAGGTAAATGGATTCCAGATTGTCTCACTCTGGGACAGTCACTGGTAAAGGGATTCCAGCTTGACTCACACTGGGACAGTCACAGATGAGGGGATTCCAGCTTGTCTCACACTGGGACAGTCACAGATGAAGGGATTACAGCTTGTCTCACACCGCGACAGTCACTGTTAAAGGGATTCCAGTGTGTCACATATTGGGACTGTCACAAGTAAAGGGATTCCAACTTGTCACACAATGGGACAGTCACAGGTAAAGGGATTCCAGCTTGTCTCACAATGGGACAGTCAGAGGTGAAGTGATTCCAGCTTTTCACTCGCTGGGAATGTCACAGATAAAGGGATTCCAGCTTGTCTCATAATGGGACAGTCACAGATGAATGGATTCCAGCTTGTCTCACACTGGGACAGTCACTGGTAAAGGGATTCCAGCTTGACTCACACTGGGACAGTCACAGATGAAGGGATTCCAGCTTGTCTCACACTGGGACAGTCACAGATGAAGGGATTCCAGCTTTTCACTTGATGGGAATGTCACAGATAAAGGGATTCCAGCTTGTCTCACGATGGGACAGTCACAGGTGAAGGGATTCCAGCTTGTCTCAGACTGGCACAGTCACAGATGAAGGGATTTCAGCTTGTATCACACTGGGACAGTCACAGATGAAGGGATTCCAGCTTGTCTCACACTGGGACAGTCAGAGGTGAAGTGATTCCAGCTTTTCACTCGCTGGGAATGTCACAGATAAAGGGATTCCAGCTTGTCTCACAATGGGACAGTCACAGGTGAAGGGATTCCAGCTTGTCTCACACTGGCACAGTCACAGATGAAGGGATTCCAGCTTGTCTCACACTGGGACAGTAACAGATGAAGGGATTCCAGCTTGTCTCACACTAGGACAGTCAGAGGTGAAGTGATTCCAGCTTTTCACTCGCTGGGAATGTCACAGATAAAGGGATTCCAGCTTGTCTCAGAATGGGACAGTCACAGGTGAAGGGATTCCAGCTAGTCTCACAGTGGGACAGGCACAAGTGAAGGGATTCCAGCATGTCTGATACCGGGACCGTCACTGATGAAAGGATTCCAATCTGTCTCACAGTTGGACAGTCACAGGTGAAGGGATCCCAGGTTGTCTCACACTGGGACAGTCACAGGTAAATGGATTCCAGCTTGACTCATACTGGGACAGTCACCGATGAAGGGATTCCAGCTTGTCTCACAATGGGACAGTCACAGATGAAGGGATTACAGCTTGTCTCACACCGCGACAGTCACTGTTAAAGGGATTCCAGTGTGACTCACATTGGGACTGTCACAAGTAAAGGGATTCCAACTTGTCACACAATGGGACAGTCACAGGCAAAGTGATTCCAGCTTGTCTCACACTGGGACAGTCAGAGGTGAAGTGATTCCAGCTTTTCACTCGCTGGGAATGTCACAGATAAAGGGATTCCAGCTTGTCTCATAATGGGACAGTCACAGATGAAGTGATTCCAGCTTGTCTCAAACTGGGACAGTCACTGGAAAAGGGATTCCAGCTTGTCTCACACTGGGACAGTCACAGATGAAGGGATTCCAGCTTGTCTCACACTGGGACAGTCACAGATGAAGGGATTCCAGCTTATGTCACACTGGGACAGTCAGAGGTGAACTGATTCCAGCTTTTCACTCGCTGGGAATGTCACAGATAAAGGGATTCCAGCTTGTCTCACAATGGGACAGTCACATGAGAAGGGATTCCAGCTAGTCTCACAGTGGGACAGGCACACGTAAAGGGATTCCAGCATGTCTGATACCAGGACCGTCACTGATGAAAGGATTCCAATCTGTCTCACAGTTGGACAGTCACAGGTGAAGGGATCCCTGCTTGTCTCACACTGGGACAGTCACTGGTAAAGGGATTCCAGCTTGACTCACACTGGGACAGTCACAGATGAAGGGATTACAGCTTGTCTCACACTGGGACAGTCACAGATGAAGGGATTCCAGCTTTTCACTTGCTGGGAATGTCACAGATAAAGGGATTCCAGCTTGTCTCACAATGGGACAGTCACAGGTGAAGGGATTCCAGCTGGTCTCACACTGGCACAGTCACAGATGAAGGGATTTCAGCTTGTATCACACTGGGACAGTCACAGATGAAGGGATTCCAGCTTGTCTCACACTGGGACAGTCAGAGGTGAAGTGATTCCAGCTTTTCACTCGCTGGGAATGTCACAGATAAAGGGATTCCAGCTTGTCTCACAATGGGACAGTCACAGGTGAAGGGATTCCAGCTTGTCTCACACTGGGACAGTCACAGATGAAGGGATTCCAGCTTGTCTCAAACTGGGACAGTCACAGATGAAGGGATTCCTGCTTATCTCACACTGGGACAGTCAGAGGTGAAGTGATTCCAGCTTTTCACTCGCTGGGAATGTCACAGATAAAGGGATTCCAGCTTGTCCCACAATGGGACAGTCACATGTGAAGGGATTCCAGCTAGTCTCACAGTGGGACAGGCACACGTAAAGGGATTCCAGCATGTCTGATACCGGGACCGTCACTGATGAAAGGATTCCAATCTGTCTCACAGTTGGACAGTCACCGGTGAAGGGATCCCAGCTTGTCTCACACTGGGACAGTCACTGGTAAAGGGATTCCAGCTTGACTCACACTGGGACAGTCACAGATGAAGGGATTCCAGCTTGTCTCACACTGGGACAGTCACAGATGAAGGGATTCCAGCTTTTCACTTGCTGGGAATGTCACAGATAAAGGGATTCCAGCTTGTCTCACAATGGGACAGTCACAGGTAAATGGATTCCAGATTGTCTCACACTGGGACAGTCACTGGTAAAGGGATTCCATCTTGACTCATACTGGGACAGTCACAGATGAAGGGATTCCAGCTTGTCTCACAATGGGACAGTCACAGGCGAAGGGATTCCAGCTAGTCTCATAGTGGGACAGGCACACGTGAAGGGATTCCAGCATGTCTGATACCGGGACCGTCACTGATGAAAGGATTCTAATCTGTCTCACAGTTGGACAGTCACAGGTGAAGGGATCCCAGCTTGTCTCACACTGGGACAGTCACAGGTAAATGGATTCCAGATTGCCTCACACTGGGACAGTCACTGGTAAAGGGATTCCAGCTTGACTCACACTGGGACAGTCACAGATGAAGGGATTCCAGCTTGTCTCACACTGGGAGAGTCACAGATGAAGGGATTCCAGCTTTTCACTTGCTGGGAATGTCACAGATAAAGGGATTCCAGCTTGTCTCACAATGGGACAATCACAGGTGAAGGGATTCCAGCTCGTCTCACAATGGGACAGTCACAGGTGAAGGGATTCCAGCTTGTCTCACACTGGCACAGTCACAGATGAAGGGATTTCAGCTTGTATCACACTGGGACAGTCACAGGTGAAGGGATTCCAGCTAGTCTCACAGTGGGACAGGCACACGTAAAGGGATTCCAGCATGTCTGATACCGGGACCGTCACTGATGAAAGGATACCAATCTGTCTCACAGTTGGGCAGTCACAGGTGAAGGGATCCCAGGTTGTCTCACACTGGGACAGTCACAGGTAAATGGATTCCAGATTGCCTCACACTGGGACAGTCACTGGTAAAGGGATTCCAGCTTGACTCACACTGGGACAGTCACAGATGAAGGGATTCCAGCTTGTCTCACACTGGGAGAGTCACAGATGAAGGGATTCCAGCTTTTCACTTGCTGGGAATGTCACAGATAAAGGGATTCCAGCTTGTCTCACAATGGGACAGTCACAGGTGAAGGGATTCCAGCTTGTCTCACAATGGGACAGTCACAGGTGAAGGGATTCCAGCTTGTCTCACACTGGCACAGTCACAGATGAAGGGATTTCAGCTTGTATCACACTGGGACAGTCACAGATGAAGGGATTCCAGCTTGTCTCACACTGGGACAGTCAGAGGTGAAGTGATTCCAGCTTTTCACTCGCTGGGAATGTCACAGATAAAGGGATTCCAGCTTGTCTCACAATGGGACAGTCACAGGTGAAGGGATTCCAGCTTGTCTCACACTGGCACAGTCACAGATGAAGGGATTCCAGCTTTTCTCACACTGGGACAGTCACAGATGAAGGGATTCCAGCTTGTCTCACACTGGGACAGTCAGAGGTGAAGTGATTCCAGCTTTTCACTCGCTGGGAATGTCACAGATAAAGGGATTCCAGCTTGTCTCACAATGGGACTGTCACAGATGTAGGGATTCCAGCTTGTCTCACACTGGGACAGTCACAGATGAAGGGATTCCAGCTTGTCTCACACTGGGACAGTCACAGATGAATGGATTCCAGCTTGTCTCACACTGGGACAGTCACAGATGAAGGGATTCCAGCTTGTCTCACACTGGGACAGTCAGAGGAGAAGTGATTCCAGCTTTTCACTCGCTGGGAATGTCACAGATAAAGGGATTCCAGCTTGTCTCACAATGGGACAGGCACACGTGAAGGGATTCCAGCATGTCTGATACCGGGACCGTCACTGATGAAAGGATTCCAATCTGTCTCACAGTTGGACATCACAGGTGAAGGGATTCCAGCTTGTCTCACACTGGGACAGTCACAGATGAAGGGATTCCAGCTTGTCTCACACTGGGACAGTCAGAGGTGAAGTGATTCCAGCTTTTCACTCGCTGGGAATGTCACAGATAAAGGGATTCCAGCTTGTCTCACAATGGGACTGTCACAGATGTAGGGATTCCAGCTTGTCTCACACTGGGACAGTCACAGATGAAGGGATTCCAGCTTGTCTCACACTGGGACAGTCACAGATGAATGGATTCCAGCTTGTCTCACACTGGGACAGTCACAGATGAAGGGATTCCAGCTTGTCTCACACTGGGACAGTCAGAGGAGAAGTGATTCCAGCTTTTCACTCGCTGGGAATGTCACAGATAAAGGGATTCCAGCTTGTCTCACAATGGGACAGGCACACGTGAAGGGATTCCAGCATGTCTGATACCGGGACCGTCACTGATGAAAGGATTCCAGTGTGACTCACATTGGGACTGTCACAAGGAAAGGGATTCCAACTTGTCACACAATGGGACAGTCACAGGTAAAGGGATTCCAGCTTGTCTCACACTGGGACAGTCAGAGGTGAAGTGATTCCAGCTTTTCACTCGCTGGGAATGTCACAGATAAAGGGATTCCAGCTTGTCTCACAATGGGACAGTCACAGATGAAGGGATTCCAGCTTGTCTCACACTGGGACAGTCACAGATGAAGGGATTCCAGCTTGTCTCACACTGGGACAGTCACAGATGAAGGGATTCCAGCTTGTCTCACACTGGGACAGTCAGAGGTGAAGTGATTCCAGCTTTTCACTCGCTGGGAATGTCACAGATAAAGGGATTCCAGCTTGTCTCACAATGGGACAGTCACAGGTGAAGGGATTCCAGCTAGTCTCATAGTGGGACAGGCACACGTGAAGGGATTCCAGCATGTCTGATACCGGGACCGTCACTGATGAAAGGATTCCAATCTGTCTCACAGTTGGACAGTCACAGGTGAAGGGATCCCAGGTTGTCTCACACTGGGACAGTCACAGGTAAATGGATTCCAGATTGCCTCACACTGGGACAGTCACTGGTAAAGGGATTCCAGCTTGACTCACACTGGGACAGTCACAGATGAAGGGATTCCAGCTTGTCTCACACTGGGATAGTCACAGATGAAGGGATTCCAGCTTGTCTCACACTGGGACAGTCACAGATGAAGGGATTACAGCTTGTCTCACACCGTGACAGTCACTGTTAAAGGGATTCCAGTGTGACTCACATTGGGGCTGTCACAAGTAAAGGGATTCCAACTTGTCACACAATGGGACAGTCACAGGTAAAGGGATTCCAGCTTGTCTCACACTGGGACAGTCACAGATGAAGTGATTCCAGCTTTTCACTCGCTGGGAATGTCACAGATAAAGGGATTCCAGCTTGTCTCACAATGGGACAGTCACAGGTGAAGGGATTCCAGCTAGTCTCACAGTGGGACAGGCACACGTAAAGGGATTCCAGCATGTCTGATACCGGGACCGTCACTGATGAAAGGATTCCAATCTGTCTCACAGTTGGGCAGTCACAGGTGAAGGGATCCCTGGTTGTCTCACACTGGGACAGTCACAGGTAAATGGATTCCAGATTGCCTCACACTGGGACAGTCACTGGTAAAGGGATTCCAGCTTGACTCACACTGGGACAGTCACAGATGAAGGGATTCCAGATGACTCACACTGGGACAGTCACAGATGAAGGGATTCCAACTTGTCTCACACAGGGACAGTCACAGATGAAGGGATTACAGCTTGTCTCACACCGCGACAGTCACTGTTACAGGGATTCCAGTGTGACTCACATTGGGACTGTCACAAGTAAAGGGATTCCAACTTGTCACACAATGGGACAGTCACAGGTAAAGGGATTCCAGCTTGTCTCACACTGGGACAGTCAGAGGTGAAGTGATTCCAGCTTTTCACTCGCTGGGAATGTCACAGATAAAGGGATTCCAGCTTGTCTCATAATGGGACAGTCACAGATGAAGTGATTCCAGCTTGTCTCAAACTGGGACAGTCACTGGTAAAGGGATTCCAGCTTGTCTCACACTGGGACAGTCACAGATGAAGGGATTCCAGCTTGTCTCACACTGGGACAGTCACAGATGAAGGGATTCCAGCTTATCTCACACTGGGACAGTCAGAGGTGAAGTGTTTCCAGCTTTTCACTCGCTGGGAATGTCACAGATAAAGGGATTCCAGCTTGTCTCACAATGGGACAGTCACATGTGAAGGGATTCCAGCTAGTCTCACAGTGGGACAGGCACACGTAAAGGGATTCCAGCATGTCTGATACCGGGACCGTCACTGATGAAAGGATTCCAATCTGTCACACAGTTGGACAGTCACAGGTGAAGGGATCCCAGCTTGTCTCACACTGGGACAGTCACTGGTAAAGGGATTCCAGCTTGACTAACACTGGGACAGTCACAGATGAAGGGATTACAGCTTGTCTCACACTGGGACAGTCACAGATGAAGGGATTCCAGCTTTTCACTTGCTGGGAATGTCACAGATAAAGGGATTCCAGCTTGTCTCACAATGGGACAGTCACAGGTGAAGGGATTCCAGCTGGTCTCACACTGGCACAGTCACAGATGAAGGGATTTCAGCTTGTATCACACTGGGACAGTCACAGATGAAGGGATTCCAGCTTGTCTCACACTGGGACAGTCACAGATGAAGGGATTCCAGCTTATCTCACACTGGGACAGTCAGAGGTGAAGTGATTCCAGCTTTTCACTCGCTGGGAATGTCACAGATAAAGGGATTCCAGCTTGTCTCACAATGGGACAGTCACAGGTGAAGGGATTCCAGCTGGTCTCACACTGGCACAGTCACAGATGAAGGGATTTCAGCTTGTATCACACTGGGACAGTCACAGATGAAGGGATTCCAGCTTGTCTCACACTGGGACAGTCAGAGGTGAAGTGATTCCAGCTTTTCTCTCGCTGGGAATGTCACAGATGAAGGGATTCCAGCTTTTCACTTGCTGGGAATGTTACAGATAAAGGGATTCCAGCTTGTCTCACAATGGGACAGTCACAGGTGAAGGGATTCTAGCTGGTCTCACACTGGCACAGTCACAGATGAAGGGATTCCAGCTTGTCTCACACTGGGACCGTCAGAGGTGAAGTGATTCCAGCTTTTCACTCGCTGGGAATGTCACAGATAAAGGGATTCCAGCTTGTCTCACAATGGGACAGTCACAGGTGAAGGGATTCCAGCTTGTCTCACACTGGGACAGTCACAGATGAAGGGATTCCAGCTTGTCTCACACTGGGACAGTCACAGATGAAGGGATTCCAGCTTATCTCACACTGGGACAGTCAGAGGTGAAGTGATTCCAGCTTTTCACTCGCTGGGAATGTCACAGATAAAGGGATTCCAGCTTGTCTCACAATGGGACAGTCACATGTGAAGGGATTCCAGCTAGTCTCACAGTGGGACAGGCACACGTAAAGGGATTCCAGCATGTCTGATACCGGGACCGTCACTGATGAAAGGATTCCAATCTGTCTCACAGTTGGACAGTCACAGGTGAAGGGATCCCAGCTTGTCTCACACTGGGACAGTCACTGGTAAAGGGATTCCAGCTTGACTCACACTGGGACAGTCACAGATGAAGGGATTCCAGCTTTTCACTTGCTGGGAATGTCACAGATAAAGGGATTCCAGCTTGTCTCACAATGGGACAGTCACAGGTAAATGGATTCCAGATTGTCTCACACTGGGACAGTCACTGGTAAAGGGATTCCATCTTGACTCATACTGGGACAGTCACAGATGAAGGGATTCCAGCTTGTCTCACAATGGGACAGTCACAGGCGAAGGGATTCCAGCTAGTCTCATAGTGGGACAGGCACACGTGAAGGGATTCCAGCATGTCTGATACCGGGACCGTCACTGATGAAAGGATTCCAATCTGTCTCACAGTTGGACAGTCACAGGTGAAGGGATCCCAGCTTGTCTCACACTGGGACAGTAACAGGTAAATGGATTCCAGATTGCCTCACACTGGGACAGTCACTGGTAAAGGGATTCCAGCTTGACTCACACTGGGACAGTCACAGATGAAGGGATTCCAGCTTGTCTCACACTGGGAGAGTCACAGATGAAGGGATTCCAGCTTTTCACTTGCTGGGAATGTCACAGATAAAGGGATTCCAGCTTGTCTCACAATGGGACAGTCACAGGTGAAGGGATTCCAGCTCGTCTCACAATGGGACAGTCACAGGTGAAGGGATTCCAGCTTGTCTCACACTGGCACAGTCACAGATGAAGGGATTTCAGCTTGTATCACACTGGGACAGTCACAGATGAAGGGATTCCAGCTTGTCTCACACTGGGACAGTCAGAGGTGAAGTGATTCCAGCTTTTCACTCGCTGGGAATGTCACAGATAAAGGGATTCCAGCTTGTCTCACAATGGGACAGTCACAGATGAAGGGATTCCAGCTTGTCTCACACTGGCACAGTCACAGATGAAGGGATTCCTGCTTTTCTCACACTGGGACAGTCAGAGGTGAAGTGATTCCAGCTTTTCACTCGCTGGGAATGTCACAGATAAAGGGATTCCAGCTTGTCTCACAATGGGACAGGCACACGTGAAGGGATTCCAGCATGTCTGATATCGGGACCGTCACTGATGAAAGGATTCCAATCTGTCTCACAGTTGGACATCACAGGTGAAGGGATCCCAGGTTGTCTCACACTGGGACAGTCACAGGTAAATGGATTCCAGATTGTCTCACACTGGGACAGTCACTGGTAAAGGGATTCCAGCTTGACTCACACTGGGACAGTCACAGATGAGGGGATTCCAGCTTGTCTCACACTGGGACAGTCACAGATGAAGGGATTACAGCTTGTCTCACACCGCGACAGTCACTGTTAAAGGGATTCCAGTGTGACTCATATTGGGACTGTCACAAGTAAAGGGATTCCAACTTGTCACACAATGGGACAGTCACAGGTAAAGGGATTCCAGCTTGTCTCACAATGGGACAGTCAGAGGTGAAGTGATTCCAGCTTTTCACTCGCTGGGAATGTCACAGATAAAGGGATTCCAGCTTGTCTCATAATGGGACAGTCACAGATGAATGGATTCCAGTTTGTCTCACACTGGGACAGTCACAGATGAAGGGATTCCAGCTTGTCTCACACTGGGAGAGTCAGAGGTGAAGTGATTCCAGCTTGTCTCACTCTGGGACAGTCACATGTGAAGGGATTCCAGCTAGTCTCACAGTGGGACAGGCACACGTTAAGGGATTCCAGCATGTCTGATACCGGGACCGTCACTGATGAAAGGATTCCAATCTGTCTCACAGTTGGACAGTCACAGGTGAAGGGATCCCAGCTTGTCTCACACTGGGACAGTCACTGGTAAAGGGATTTCAGCTTGACTCACACTGGGACAGTCACAGATGAAGGGATTCAAGCTTGTCTCACACTGGGACAGTCACAGATGAAGGGATTCCAGCTTTTCACTTGCTGGGAATGTCACAGATAAAGGGATTCCAGCTTGTCTCACAATGGGACAGTCACAGATAAAGGGATTCCAGCTTGTCTCACAATGGGACAGTCACAGGTGAAGGGATTCCAGCTAGTCTCACAGTGGGACAGGCAGACGTGAAGGGATTCCAGCATGTCTGATACCGGGACCGTCACTGATGAAAGGATTCCAATCTGTCTCACAGTTGGACAGTCACAGGTGAAGGGATCCCAGGTTGTCTCACACTGGGACAGTCACAGGTAAATGGATTCCAGATTGCCTCACACTGGGACAGTCACTGGTAAAGGGATTCCAGCTTGACTCACACTGGGACAGTCACAGATGAAGGGATTCCAGCTTGTCTCACACTGGGACAGTCACAGATGAAGGGATTACAGCTTGTCTCACACCGCGACAGTCACTGTTAACGGGATTCCAGTGTGACTCACATTGGGACTGTCACAAGTAAAGGGATTCCAACTTGTCACACAATGGGACAGTCACAGGCAAAGTGATTCCAGCTTGTCTCACAATGGGACAGTCAGAGGTGAAGTGATTCCAGCTTTTCACTCGCTGGGAATGTCACAGATAAAGGGATTCCAGCTTGTCTCATAATGGGACAGTCACAGATGAATGGATTCCAGCTTGTCTGAAACTGGGACAGTCACTGGTAAAGGGATGCCAGCTTGTCTCACACTGGGACAGTCACAGATGAAGGGATTCCAGCTTGTCTCACACTGTGACATTCACAGATGAAGGGATTCCAGCTTGTCTCACACTGGGACAGTCAGAGGTGAAGGGATTCCAGCTTTTCACTCGCTGGGAATGTCACAGATAAAGGGATTCCAGCTTGTCTCACAATGGGACAGTCACATGTGAAGGGATTCCAGCTAGTCTCACAGTGGGACACGCACACGTAAAGGGATTCCAGCATGTCTGATACCGGGACCGTCACTGATGAAAGGATTCCAATCTGTCTCACAGTTGGACAGTCACAGGTGAAGGGATCCCAGCTTGTCTCACACTGGGACAGTCACTGGTAAAGGGATTCCAGCTTGACTCACAGTGGGACAGTCACAGATGAAGGGATTCCAGCTTGTCTCACACTGGGACAGTCACAAATGAAGGGATTCCAGCTTTTCACTTGCTGGGAATGTCACAGATAAAGGGATTCCAGCTTGTCTCACAATGGGACAGTCACAGGTGAAGGGATTCCAGCTTGTCTCACAATGGGACAGTCACAGATGAAGGGATTCCAGCTTGTCTCACACTGGCACAGTCACAGATGAAGGGATTTCAGCTTGTATCACACTGGGACAGTCACAGATGAAGGGATTCCAGCTTGTCTCACACTGGGACAGTCAGAGGTGAAGTGATTCCAGCTTTTCACTCGCTGGGAATGTCACAGATAAAGGGATTCCAGCTTGTCTCACAATGGGACAGTCACAGATGAAGGGATTCCAGCTTTTCACTTGCTGGGAATGTCACAGATAAAGGGATTCCAGCTTGTCTCACAATGGGACAGTCACAGATAAAGGGATTCCAGCTTGTCTCACAATGGGACAGTCACAGGTGAAGGGATTCCAGCTAGTCTCACAGTGGGACAGGCACACGTGAAGGGATTCCAGCATGTCTGATACCGGGACCGTCACTGATGAAAGGATTCCAATCTGTCTCACAGTTGGACAGTCACAGGTGAAGGGATCCCAGGTTGTCTCACACTGGGACAGTCACAGGTAAATGGATTCCAGATTGCCTCACACTGGGACAGTCACTGGTAAAGGGATTCCAGCTTGACTCACACTGGGACAGTCACAGATGAAGGGATTCCAGCTTGTCTCACACTGGGACAGTCACAGATGAAGGGATTACAGCTTGTCTCACACCGCGACAGTCACTGTTAAAGGGATTCCAGTGTGACTCACATTGGGACTGTCACAAGTAAAGGGATTCCAACTTGTCACACAATGGGACAGTGACAGGTAAAGGGATTCCAGCTTGTCTCACAATGGGACAGTCAAAGGTGAAGTGATTCCAGCTTTTCACTCGCTGGGAATGTCACAGATAAAGGGATTCCAGCTTGTCTCATAATGGGACAGTCACAGATGAAGGGATTCCAGCTTGTCTCAAACTGGGACAGTCACTGGTAAAGGGATGCCAGCTTGTCTCACACTGGGACAGTCACAGATGAAGGGATTCCAGCTTGTCTCACACTGGGACAGTCACAGATGAAGGGATTCCAGCTTGTCTCACACTGGGACAGTCAGAGGTGAAGGGATTCCAGCTTTTCACTCGCTGGGAATGTCACAGATAAAGGGATTCCAGCTTGTCTCACAATGGGACAGTCACATGTGAAGGGATTCCAGCTAGTCTCACAGTGGGACAGGCACACGTAAAGGGATTCCAGCATGTCTGATACCGGGACCGTCACTGATGAAAGGATTCCAATCTGTCTCACAGTTGGACAGTCACAGGTGAAGGGATCCCAGCTTGTCTCACACTGGGACAGTCACTGGTAAAGGGATTCCAGCTTGACTCACACTGGGACAGTCACAGATGAAGGGATTCCAGCTTGTCTCACACTGGGACAGTCACAGATGAAGGGATTCCAGCTTTTCACTTGCTGGGAATGTCACAGATAAAGGGATTCCAGCTTGTCTCACAATGGGACAGTCACAGGTGAAGGGATTCCAGCTTGTCTCACAATGGGACAGTCTCAGGTGAAGGGATTCCAGCTTGTCTCACACTGGCACAGTCACAGATGAAGGGATTTCAGCTTGTATTACACTGGGACAGTCACAGATGAAGGGATTCCAGCTTGTCTCACACTGGGACAGTCAGAGGTGAAGTGATTCCAGCTTTTCACTCGCTGGGAATGTCACAGATAAAGGGATTCCAGCTTGTCTCACAATGGGACAGTCACAGGTGAAGGGATTCCAGCTTGTCTCACACTGGCACAGTCACAGATGAAGGGATTCCAGCTTTTCTCACACTGGGACAGTCACAGATGAAGGGATTCCAGCTTGTCTCAAACTGGGACAGTCAGAGGTGAAGTGATTCCAGCTTTTCACTCGCTGGGAATGTCACAGATAAAGGGATTCCAGCTTGTCTCACAATGGGACAGGCACACATGAAGGGATTCCAGCATGTCTGATACCGGGACCGTCACTGATGAAAGGATTCCAATCTGTCTCACAGTTGGACATCACAGATGAAGGGATTACAGCTTGTCTCACACCGCGACAGTCACTGTTAAAGGGATTCCAGTGTGACTCACATTGGGACTGTCACAATTAAAGGGATTCCAACTTGTCACACAATGGGACAGTCACATGTGAAGGGATTCCAGCTTGTCTCACACTGGCACAGTCACAGATGAAGGGATTCCAGCTTGTCTCACACTGGCACAGTCACAGATGAAGGGATTTCAGCTTGTATCACACTGGGACAGTCACAGATGAAGGGATTCCAGCTTGTCTCACACTGGGACAGTCAGAGGTGAAGTGATTCCAGCTTTTCACTCGCTGGGAATGTCACAGATAAAGGGATTCCAGCTTGTCTCACAATGGGACAGTCACAGGTGAAGGGATTCCAGCTTGTCTCACACTGGCACAGTCACAGATGAAGGGATTCCAGCTTTTCTCACACTGGGACAGTCACAGATGAAGGGATTCCAGCTTGTCTCACACTGGGACAGTCAGAGGTGAAGTGATTCCAGCTTTTCACTCGCTGGGAATGTCACAGATAAAGGGATTCCAGCTTGTCTCACAATGGGACAGGCACACATGAAGGGATTCCAGCATGTCTGATACCGGGACCGTCACTGATGAAAGGATTCCAATCTGTCTCACAGTTGGACATCACAGATGAAGGGATTACAGCTTGTCTCACACCGCGACAGTCACTGTTAAAGGGATTCCAGTGTTACTCACATTGGGACTGTCACAAGTAAAGGGATTCCAACTTGTCACACAATGGGACAGTCACAGGTAAAGGGTTTCCAGCTTGTCTCACACTGGGAGAGTCACAGATGAAGGGATTCCAGCTTTTCACTTGCTGGGAATGTCACAGATAAAGGGATTCCAGCTTGTGTCACAATGGGACAGTCACAGGTGAAGGGATTCCAGCTAGTCTCACAGTGCGACAGGCACACGTGAAGGGATTCCAGCATGTCTGATACCGGGACCGTCACTGATGAAAGGATTCCAATCTGTCTCACACTGGGACAGTCACAGATGAAGGGATTCCAGCTTGTCTCAAACTGGGACAGTCAGAGGTGAAGTGATTCCAGCTTTTCACTCGCTGGGAATGTCACAGATAAAGGGATTCCAGCTTGTCTCACAATGGGACAGTCACAGCTGAAGGGATTCCAGCTAGTCTCACAGTGGGACAGGCACACGTAAAGGGATTCCAACATGTCTGATACCGGGACCGTCACTGATGAAAGGATTCCAATCTGTCTCACAGTTGGACAGTCACAGGTGAAGTGATCCCAGCTTGTCTCACACTGGGACAGTCACTGGTAAAGGGATTCCAGCTTGACTCACACTGGGACAGTCACAGCTGAAGGGATTACAGCTTGTCTCACACTGGGACAGTCACAGATGAAGGGATTCCAGCTTTTCACTTGCTGGGACTGTCACAGATAAAGGGATTCCAGCTTGTCTCACAATAGGACAGTCACAGGTGAAGGGATTCCAGCTGGTCTCACACTGGCACAGTCACAGATGAAGGGATTTCAGCTTGTATCACACTGGGACAGTCACAGATGAAGGGATTCCAGCTTGTCTCACACTGGGACAGTCAGAGGTGAAGTGATTCCAGCTTTTCACTCGCTGGGAATGTCACAGATAAAGGGATTCCAGCTTGTCTCACAATGGGACAGTCACAGGTGAAGGGATTCCAGCTTGTCTCACACTGGGACAGTCACAGATGAAGGGATTCCAGCTTGTCTCACAATGGGACAGTCACAGATGAAGGGATTCCAGCTTATCTCACACTGGGACAGTCAGAGGTGAAGTGATTCCAGCTTTTCACTCGCTGGGAATGTCACAGATAAAGGGATTCCAGCTTGTCTCACAATGGGACAGTCACAGGTGAAGGGATTCCAGCTAGTCTCACAGTGGGACAGGCACACGTAAAGGGATTCCAGCATGTCTGATACCGGGACCGTCACTGATGAAAGGATACCAATCTGTCTCACAGTTGGGCAGTCACAGGTGAAGGGATCCCAGGTTGTCTCACACTGGGACAGTCACAGGTAAATGGATTCCAGATTGCCTCACACTGGGACAGTCACTGGTAAAGGGATTCCAGCTTGACTCACACTGGGACAGTCACAGATGAAGGGATTCCAGCTTGTCTCACACTGGGAGAGTCACAGATGAAGGGATTCCAGCTTTTCACTTGCTGGGAATGTCACAGATAAAGGGATTCCAGCTTGTCTCACAATGGGACAGTCACAGGTGAAGGGATTCCAGCTTGTCTCACAATGGGACAGTCACAGGTGAAGGGATTCCAGCTTGTCTCACACTGGCACAGTCACAGATGAAGGGATTTCAGCTTGTATCACACTGGGACAGTCACAGATGAAGGGATTCCAGCTTGTCTCACACTGGGACAGTCAGAGGTGAAGTGATTCCAGCTTTTCACTCGCTGGGAATGTCACAGATAAAGGGATTCCAGCTTGTCTCACAATGGGACAGTCACAGGTGAAGGGATTCCAGCTTGTCTCACACTGGCACAGTCACAGATGAAGGGATTCCAGCTTTTCTCACACTGGGACAGTCACAGATGAAGGGATTCCAGCTTGTCTCACACTGGGACAGTCAGAGGTGAAGTGATTCCAGCTTTTCACTCGCTGGGAATGTCACAGATAAAGGGATTCCAGCTTGTCTCACAATGGGACTGTCACAGATGTAGGGATTCCAGCTTGTCTCACACCGGGACAGTCACAGATGAAGGGATTCCAGCTTGTCTCACACTGGGACAGTCACAGATGAATGGATTCCAGCTTGTCTCACACTGGGACAGTCACAGATGAAGGGATTCCAGCTTGTCTCACACTGGGACAGTCAGAGGAGAAGTGATTCCAGCTTTTCACTCGCTGGGAATGTCACAGATAAAGGGATTCCAGCTTGTCTCACAATGGGACAGGCACACGTGAAGGGATTCCAGCATGTCTGATACCGGGACCGTCACTGATGAAAGGATTCCAATCTGTCTCACAGTTGGACATCACAGGTGAAGGGATTCCAGCTTGTCTCACACTGGGACAGTCACAGATGAAGGGATTCCAGCTTGTCTCACACTGGGACAGTCAGAGGTGAAGTGATTCCAGCTTTTCACTCGCTGGGAATGTCACAGATAAAGGGATTCCAGCTTGTCTCACAATGGGACTGTCACAGATGTAGGGATTCCAGCTTGTCTCACACTGGGACAGTCACAGATGAAGGGATTCCAGCTTGTCTCACACTGGGACAGTCACAGATGAATGGATTCCAGCTTGTCTCACACTGGGACAGTCACAGATGAAGGGATTCCAGCTTGTCTCACACTGGGACAGTCAGAGGAGAAGTGATTCCAGCTTTTCACTCGCTGGGAATGTCACAGATAAAGGGATTCCAGCTTGTCTCACAATGGGACAGGCACACGTGAAGGGATTCCAGCATGTCTGATACCGGGACCGTCACTGATGAAAGGATTCCAGTGTGACTCACATTGGGACTGTCACAAGTAAAGGGATTCCAACTTGTCACACAATGGGACAGTCACAGGTAAAGGGATTCCAGCTTGTCTCACACTGGGACAGTCAGAGGTGAAGTGATTCCAGCTTTTCACTCGCTGGGAATGTCACAGATAAAGGGATTCCAGCTTGTCTCACAATGGGACAGTCACAGATGAAGGGATTCCAGCTTGTCTCACACTGGGACAGTCACAGATGAAGGGATTCCAGCTTGTCTCACACTGGGACAGTCACAGATGAAGGGATTCCAGCTTGTCTCACACTGGGACAGTCAGAGGTGAAGTGATTCCAGCTTTTCACTCGCTGGGAATGTCACAGATAAAGGGATTCCAGCTTGTCTCACAATGGGACAGTCACAGGTGAAGGGATTCCAGCTAGTCTCATAGTGGGACAGGCACACGTGAAGGGATTCCAGCATGTCTGATACCGGGACCGTCACTGATGAAAGGATTCCAATCTGTCTCACAGTTGGACAGTCACAGGTGAAGGGATCCCAGGTTGTCTCACACTGGGACAGTCACAGGTAAATGGATTCCAGATTGCCTCACACTGGGACAGTCACTGGTAAAGGGATTCCAGCTTGACTCACACTGGGACAGTCACAGATGAAGGGATTCCAGCTTGTCTCACACTGGGATAGTCACAGATGAAGGGATTCCAGCTTGTCTCACACTGGGACAGTCACAGATGAAGGGATTACAGCTTGTCTCACACCGTGACAGTCACTGTTAAAGGGATTCCAGTGTGACTCACATTGGGGCTGTCACAAGTAAAGGGATTCCAACTTGTCACACAATGGGACAGTCACAGGTAAAGGGATTCCAGCTTGTCTCACACTGGGACAGTCACAGATGAAGTGATTCCAGCTTTTCACTCGCTGGGAATGTCACAGATAAAGGGATTCCAGCTTGTCTCACAATGGGACAGTCACAGGTGAAGGGATTCCAGCTAGTCTCACAGTGGGACAGGCACACGTAAAGGGATTCCAGCATGTCTGATACCGGGACCGTCACTGATGAAAGGATTCCAATCTGTCTCACAGTTGGGCAGTCACAGGTGAAGGGATCCCAGGTTGTCTCACACTGGGACAGTCACAGGTAAATGGATTCCAGATTGCCTCACACTGGGACAGTCACTGGTAAAGGGATTCCAGCTTGACTCACACTGGGACAGTCACAGATGAAGGGATTCCAGCTTGTCTCACACTGGGAGAGTCACAGATGAAGGGATTCCAGCTTTTCACTTGCTGGGAATGTCACAGATAAAGGGATTCCAGCTTGTCTCACAATGGGACAGTCACAGGTGAAGGGATTCCAGCTTGTCTCACAATGGGACAGTCACAGGTGAAGGGATTCCAGCTTGTCTCACACTGGCACAGTCACAGATGAAGGGATTTCAGCTTGTATCACACTGGGACAGTCACAGATGAAGGGATTCCAGCTTGTCTCACACTGGGACAGTCAGAGGTGAAGTGATTCCAGCTTTTCACTCGCTGGGAATGTCACAGATAAAGGGATTCCAGCTTGTCTCACAATGGGACAGTCACAGGTGAAGGGATTCCAGCTTGTCTCACACTGGCACAGTCACAGATGAAGGGATTCCAGCTTTTCTCACACTGGGACAGTCACAGATGACGGGATTCCAGCTTGTCTCACACTGGGACAGTCAGAGGTGAAGTGATTCCAGCTTTTCACTCGCTGGGAATGTCACAGATAAAGGGATTCCAGCTTGTCTCACAATGGGACAGGCACACGTGAAGGGATTCCAGCATGTCTGATACCGGGACAGTCACTGATGAAAGGATTCCAATCTGTCTCACAGTTGGACATCACAGGTGAAGGGATTCCAGCTTGTCTCACACTGGGACAGTCAGAGGTGAAGTGATTCCAGCTTTTCACTCGCTGGGAATGTCACAGATAAAGGGATTCCAGCTTGTCTCACAATGGGACAGTCACAGATGAAGGGATTCCAGCTTGTCTCACACTGGGACAGTCACAGATGAAGGGATTCCAGCTTGTCTCACACTGGGACAGTCACAGATGAAGGGATTCCAGCTTGTCTCACACTGGGACAGTCACAGATGAAGGGATTCCAGCTTGTCTCACACTGGGACAGTCAGAGGAGAAGTGATTCCAGCTTTTCACTCGCTGGGAATGTCACAGATAAAGGGATTCCAGCTTGTCTCACAATGGGACAGGCACACGTGAAGGGATTCCAGCATGTCTGATACCGGGACCGTCACTGATGAAAGGATGCCAGTGTGACTCACATTGGGACTGTCACAAGTAAAGGGATTCCAACTTGTCACACAATGGGACAGTCACAGGTAAAGGGATTCCAGCTTGTCTCACACTGGGACAGTCAGAGGTGAAGTGATTCCAGCTTTTCACTCGCTGGGAATGTCACAGATAAAGGGATTCCAGCTTGTCTCACAATGGGACAGTTAAGATGAAGGGATTCCAGCTTGTCTCACACTGGGACAGTCACAGATGAAGGGATTCCAGCTTGTCTCACACTGGGACAGTCACAGATGAAGGGATTCCAGCTTGTCTCACACTGGGACAGTCAGAGGTGAAGTGATTCCAGCTTTTCACTCGCTGGGAATGTCACAGATAAAGGGATTCCAGCTTGTCTCACAATGGGACAGTCACAGGTGAAGGGATTCCAGCTAGTCTCATAGTGGGACAGGCACACGTGAAGGGATTCCAGCATGTCTGATACCGGGACCGTCACTGATGAAAGGATTCCAATCTGTCTCACAGTTGGACAGTCACAGGTGAAGGGATCCCAGGTTGTCTCACACTGGGACAGTCACAGGTAAATGGATTCCAGATTGCCTCACACTGGGACAGTCACTCGTAAAGGGATTCCAGCTTGACTCACACTGGGACAGTCACAGATGAAGGGATTCCAGCTTGTCTCACACTGGGACAGTCACAGATGAAGGGATTCCAGCTTGTCTCACACAGGGACAGTCACAGATGAAGGGATTACAGCTTGTCTCACACCGCGACAGTCACTGTTAAAGGGATTCCAGTGTGACTCACATTGGGGCTGTCACAAGTAAAGGGATTCCAACTTGTCACACAATGGGACAGTCACAGGTAAAGGGATTCCAGCTTGTCTCACACTGGGACAGTCAGAGGTGAAGTGATTCCAGCTTTTCACTCGCTGGGAATGTCACAGATAAAGGGATTCCAGCTTGTCTCATAATGGGACAGTCACAGATGAAGTGATTCCAGCTTGTCTCAAACTGGGACAGTCACTGGTAAAGGGATTCCAACTTGTCTCACACTGGGACAGTCACAGATGAAGGGATTCCAGCTTGTCTCACACTGGGACAGTCACAGATGAAGGGATTCCAGCTTATCTCACACTGGGACAGTCAGAGGTGAAGTGATTCCAGCTAGTCTCACAGTGGGACAGGCACACGTAAAGGGATTCCAGCATGTCTGATACAGGGACCGTCACTGATGAAAGGATTCCAATCTGTCTCACAGTTGGACAGTCACAGGTGAAGGGATCCCAGCTTGTCTCACACTGGGACAGTCACTGGTAAAGGGATTCCAGCTTGACTCACACTGGGACAGTCACAGATGAAGGGATTCCAGCTTGTCTCACACTGGGAGAGTCACAGATGAAGGGATTCCAGCTTTTCACTTGCTGGGAATGTCACAGATAAAGGGATTCCAGCTTGTCTCACAATGGGACAGTCACAGGTGAAGGGATTCCAGCTTGTCTCACAATGGGACAGTCACAGGTGAAGGGATTCCAGCTTGTCTCACACTGGCACAGTCACAGATGAAGGGATTTCAGCTTGTATCACACTGGGACAGTCACAGATGAAGGGATTCCAGCTTGTCTCACACTGGGACAGTCAGAGGTGAAGTGATTCCAGCTTTTCACTCGCTGGGAATGTCACAGATAAAGGGATTCCAGCTTGTCTCACAATGGGACAGGCACACGTGAAGGGATTCCAGCATGTCTGATACCGGGACCGTCACTGATGAAAGGATTCCAGCATGTCTGATACCGGGACCGTCACTGATGAAAGGATTCCAATCTGTCTCACAGTTGGACATCACAGGTGAAGGGATTCCAGCTTGTCTCACACTGGGACAGTCAGAGGTGAAGTGATTCCAGCTTTTCACTCGCTGGGAATGTCACAGATAAAGGGATTCCAGCTTGTCTCACAATGGGACAGTCACAGATGAAGGGATTCCAGCTTGTCTCACACTGGGACAGTCACAGATGAAGGGATTCCAGCTTGTCTCACACTGGGACAGTCACAGATGAAGGGATTCCAGCTTGTCTCACACTGGGACAGTCAGAGGTGAAGTGATTCTAGCTTTTCACTCGCTGGGAATGTCACAGATAAAGGGATTCCAGCTTGTCTCACAATGGGACAGTTAAGATGAAGGGATTCCAGCTTGTCTCACACTGGGACAGTCACAGATGAAGGGATTCCAGCTTGTCTCACACTGGGACAGTCACAGATGAAGGGATTCCAGCTTGTCTCACACTGGGACAGTCAGAGGTGAAGTGATTCCAGCTTTTCACTCGCTGGGAATGTCACAGATAAAGGGATTCCAGCTTGTCTCACAATGGGACAGTCACAGGTGAAGGGATTCCAGCTAGTCTCATAGTGGGACAGGCACATGTGAAGGGATTCCAGCATGTCTGATACCGGGACCGTCACTGATGAAAGGATTCCAATCTGTCTCACAGTTGGACAGTCACAGGTGAAGGGATCCCAGGTTGTCTCACACTGGGACAGTCACAGGTAAATGGATTCCAGATTGCCTCACACTGGGACAGTCACTGGTAAAGGGATTCCAGATTGACTCACACTGGGACAGTCACAGATGAAGGGATTCCAGCTTGTCTCACACTGGGACAGTCACAGATGAAGGGATTCCAGCTTGTCTCACACAGGGACAGTCACAGATGAAGGGATTACAGCTTGTCTCACACCGCGACAGTCACTGTTAAAGGGATTCCAGTGTGACTCACATTGGGGCTGTCACAAGTAAAGGGATTCCAACTTGTCACACAATGGGACAGTCACAGGTAAAGGGATTCCAGCTTGTCTCACACTGGGACAGTCAGAGGTGAAGTGATTCCAGCTTTTCACTCGCTGGGAATGTCACAGATAAAGGGATTCCAGCTTGTCTCATAATGGGACAGTCACAGATGAAGTGATTCCAGCTTGTCTCAAACTGGGACAGTCACTGGTAAAGGGATTCCAGCTTGTCTCACACTGGGACAGTCACAGATGAAGGGATTCCAGCTTGTCTCACACTGGGACAGTCACAGATGAAGGGATTCCAGCTTATCTCACACTGGGACAGTCAGAGGTGAAGTGATTCCAGCTTTTCACTCGCTGGGAATGTCACAGATAAAGGGATTCCAGCTTGTCTCACAATGGGACAGTCACATGTGAAGGGATTCCAGCTAGTCTCACAGTGGGACAGGCACACGTAAAGGGATTCCAGCATGTCTGATACAGGGACCGTCACTGATGAAAGGATTCCAATCTGTCTCACAGTTGGACAGTCACAGGTGAAGGGATCCCAGCTTGTCTCACACTGGGACAGTCACTGGTAAAGGGATTCCAGCTTGACTCACACTGGGACAGTGACAGATGAAGGGATTCCAGCTTGTCTCACACTGGGAGAGTCACAGATGAAGGGATTCCAGCTTTTCACTTGCTGGGAATGTCACAGATAAAGGGATTCCAGCTTGTCTCACAATGGGACAGTCACAGGTGAAGGGATTCCAGCTTGTCTCACAATGGGACAGTCACAGGTGAAGGGATTCCAGCTTGTCTCACACTGGCACAGTCACAGATGAAGGGATTTCAGCTTGTATCACACTGGGACAGTCACAGATGAAGGGATTCCAGCTTGTCTCACACTGGGACAGTCAGAGGTGAAGTGATTCCAGCTTTTCACTCGCTGGGAATGTCACAGATAAAGGGATTCCAGCTTGTCTCACAATGGGACAGGCACACGTGAAGGGATTCCAGCATGTCTGATACCGGGACCGTCACTGATGAAAGGATTCCAATCTGTCTCACAGTTGGACATCACAGGTGAAGGGATTCCAGCTTGTCTCACACTGGGACAGTCAGAGGTGAAGTGATTCCAGCTTTTCACTCGCTGGGAATGTCACAGATAAAGGGATTCCAGCTTGTCTCACAATGGGACAGTCACAGATGAAGGGATTCCAGCTTGTCTCACACTGGGACAGTCAGAGATGAAGGGATTCCAGCTTGTCTCACACTGGGACAGTCACAGATGAAGGGATTCCAGCTTGTCTCACACTGGGACAGTCACAGATGAAGGGATTCCAGCTTGTCTCACACTGGGACAGTCAGAGGTGAAGTGATTCCAGCTTTTCACTCGCTGGGAATGTCACAGATAAAGGGATTCCAGCTTGTCTCACAATGGGACAGTCACAGGTGAAGGGATTCCAGCTAGTCTCATAGTGGGACAGGCACACGTGAAGGGATTCCAGCATGTCTGATACCGGGACCGTCACTGATGAAAGGATTCCAATCTGTCTCACAGTTGGACAGTCACAGGTGAAGGGATCCCTGGTTGTCTCACACTGGGACAGTCACAGGTAAATGGATTCCAGATTGCCTCACACTGGGACAGTCACTGGTAAAGGGATTCCAGCTTGACTCACACTGGGACAGTCACAGATGAAGGGATTCCAGATGACTCACACTGGGACAGTCACAGATGAAGGGATTACAGCTTGTCTCACACTGGGACAGTCACAGATGAAGGGATTACAGCTTGTCTCACACCGCGACAGTCACTGTTAAAGGGATTCCAGTGTGACTCACATTGGGACTGTCACAAGTAAAGGGATTCCAACTTGTCACACAATGGGACAGTCACAGGTAAAGGGATTCCAGCTTGTCTCACACTGGGACAGTCAGAGGTGAAGTGATTCCAGCTTTTCACTCGCTGGGAATGTCACAGATAAAGGGATTCCAGCTTGTCTCATAATGGGACAGTCACAGATGAAGTGATTCCAGCTTGTCTCAAACTGGGACAGTCACTGGTAAAGGGATTCCAGCTTGTCTCACACTGGGACAGTCACAGATGAAGGGATTCCAGCTTGTCTCACACTGGGACAGTCACAGATGAAGGGATTCCAGCTTATCTCACACTGGGACAGTCAGAGGTGAAGTGATTCCAGCTTTTCACTCGCTGGGAATGTCACAGATAAAGGGATTCCAGCTTGTCTCACAATGGGACAGTCACATGTGAAGGGATTCCAGCTAGTCTCACAGTGGGACAGGCACACGTAAAGGGATTCCAGCATGTCTGATACCGGGACCGTCACTGATGAAAGGATTCCAATCTGTCACACAGTTGGACAGTCACAGGTGAAGGGATCCCAGCTTGTCTCACACTGGGACAGTCACTGGTAAAGGGATTCCAGATTGACTCACACTGGGACAGTCACAGATGAAGGGATTCCAGCTTGTCTCACACTGGGAGAGTCACAGATGAAGGGATTCCAGCTTTTCACTTGCTGGGAATGTCACAGATAAAGGGATTCCAGCTTGTCTCACAATGGGACAGTCACAGGTGAAGGGATTCCAGCTTGTCTCACAATGGGACAGTCACAGGTGAAGGGATTCCAGCTTGTCTCACACTGGCACAGTCACAGATGAAGGGATTTCAGCTTGTATCACACTGGGACAGTCACAGATGAAGGGATTCCAGCTTGTCTCACACTGGGACAGTCAGAGGTGAAGTGATTCCAGCTTTTCACTCGCTGGGAATGTCACAGATAAAGGGATTCCAGCTTGTCTCACAATGGGACAGGCACACGTGAAGGGATTCCAGCATGTCTGATACCGGGACCGTCACTGATGAAAGGATTCCAATCTGTCTCACAGTTGGACATCACAGGTGAAGGGATTCCAGCTTGTCTCACACTGGGACAGTCAGAGGTGAAGTGATTCCAGCTTTTCACTCGCTGGGAATGTCACAGATAAAGGGATTCCAGCTTGTCTCACAATGGGACAGTCACAGATGAAGGGATTCCAGCTTGTCTCACACTGGGACAGTCACAGATGAAGGGATTCCAGCTTGTCTCACACTGGGACAGTCACAGATGAAGGGATTCCAGCTTGTCTCACACTGGGACAGTCACAGATGAAGGGATTCCAGCTTGTCTCACACTGGGACAGTCAGAGGTGAAGTGATTCCAGCTTTTCACTCGCTGGGAATGTCACAGATAAAGGGATTCCAGCTTGTCTCACAATGGGACAGGCACACGTGAAGGGATTCCAGCATGTCTGATACCGGGACCGTCACTGATGAAAGGATTCCAGTGTGACTCACATTGGGACTGTCACAAGTAAAGGGATTCCATCTTGTCACACAATGGGACAGTCACAGGTAAAGGGATTCCAGCTTGTCTCACACTGGGACAGTCAGAGGTGAAGTGATTCCAGCTTTTCACTCGCTGGGAATGTCACAGATAAAGGGATTCCAGCTTGTCTCACAATGGGACAGTCACAGATGAAGGGATTCCAGCTTGTCTCACACTGGGACAGTCACAGATGAAGGGATTCCAGCTTGTCTCACACTGGGACAGTCACAGATGAAGGGATTCCAGCTTGTCTCACACTGGGACAGTCAGAGGTGAAGTGATTCCAGCTTTTCACTCGCTGGGAATGTCACAGATAAAGGGATTCCAGCTTGTCTCACAATGGGACAGTCACAGGTGAAGGGATTCCAGCTAGTCTCATAGTGGGACAGGCACACGTGAAGGGATTCCAGCATGTCTGATACCGGGACCGTCACTGATGAAAGGATTCCAATCTGTCTCACAGTTGGACAGTCACAGGTGAAGGGATCCCTGGTTGTCTCACACTGGGACAGTCACAGGTAAATGGATTCCAGATTGCCTCACACTGGGACAGTCACTGGTAAAGGGATTCCAGCTTGACTCACACTGGGACAGTCACAGATGAAGGGATTCCAGATGACTCACACTGGGACAGTCACAGATGAAGGGATTCCAGCTTGTCTGAAACTGGGACAGTCACTGGTAAAGGGATGCCAGCTTGTCTCACACTGGGACATTCACAGATGAAGGGATTCCAGCTTGTCTCACACTGTGACATTCACAGATGAAGGGATTCCAGCTTGTCTCACACTGGGACAGTCAGAGGTGAAGGGATTCCAGCTTTTCACTCGCTGGGAATGTCACAGATAAAGGGATTCCAGCTTGTCTCACAATGGGACAGTCACATGTGAAGGGATTCCAGCTAGTCTCACAGTGGGACACGCACACGTAAAGGGATTCCAGCATGTCTGATACCGGGACCGTCACTGATGAAAGGATTCCAATCTGTCTCACAGTTGGACAGTCACAGGTGAAGGGATCCCAGCTTGTCTCACACTGGGACAGTCACTGGTAAAGGGATTCCAGCTTGACTCACAGTGGGACAGTCACAGATGAAGGGATTCCAGCTTGTCTCACACTGGGACAGTCACAAATGAAGGGATTCCAGCTTTTCACTTGCTGGGAATGTCACAGATAAAGGGATTCCAGCTTGTCTCACAATGGGACAGTCACAGGTGAAGGGATTCCAGCTTGTCTCACAATGGGACAGTCACAGATGAAGGGATTCCAGCTTGTCTCACACTGGCACAGTCACAGATGAAGGGATTTCAGCTTGTATCACACTGGGACAGTCACAGATGAAGGGATTCCAGCTTGTCTCACACTGGGACAGTCAGAGGTGAAGTGATTCCAGCTTTTCACTCGCTGGGAATGTCACAGATAAAGGGATTCCAGCTTGTCTCACAATGGGACAGTCACAGATGAAGGGATTCCAGCTTTTCACTTGCTGGGAATGTCACAGATAAAGGGATTCCAGCTTGTCTCACAATGGGACAGTCACAGATAAAGGGATTCCAGCTTGTCTCACAATGGGACAGTCACAGGTGAAGGGATTCCAGCTAGTCTCACAGTGGGACAGGCACACGTGAAGGGATTCCAGCATGTCTGATACCGGGACCGTCACTGATGAAAGGATTCCAATCTGTCTCACAGTTGGACAGTCACAGGTGAAGGGATCCCAGGTTGTCTCACACTGGGACAGTCACAGGTAAATGGATTCCAGATTGCCTCACACTGGGACAGTCACTGGTAAAGGGATTCCAGCTTGACTCACACTGGGACAGTCACAGATGAAGGGATTCCAGCTTGTCTCACACTGGGACAGTCACAGATGAAGGGATTACAGCTTGTCTCACACCGCGACAGTCACTGTTAAAGGGATTCCAGTGTGACTCACATTGGGACTGTCACAAGTAAAGGGATTCCAACTTGTCACACAATGGGACAGTCACAGGTAAAGGGATTCCAGCTTGTCTCACAATGGGACAGTCAAAGGTGAAGTGATTCCAGCTTTTCACTCGCTGGGAATGTCACAGATAAAGGGATTCCAGCTTGTCTCATAATGGGACAGTCACAGATGAAGGGATTCCAGCTTGTCTCAAACTGGGACAGTCACTGGTAAAGGGATGCCAGCTTGTCTCACACTGGGACAGTCACAGATGAAGGGATTCCAGCTTGTCTCACACTGGGACAGTCACAGATGAAGGGATTCCAGCTTGTCTCACACTGGGACAGTCAGAGGTGAAGGGATTCCAGCTTTTCACTCGCTGGGAATGTCACAGATAAAGGGATTCCAGCTTGTCTCACAATGGGACAGTCACATGTGAAGGGATTCCAGCTAGTCTCACAGTGGGACAGGCACACGTAAAGGGATTCCAGCATGTCTGATACCGGGACCGTCACTGATGAAAGGATTCCAATCTGTCTCACAGTTGGACAGTCACAGGTGAAGGGATCCCAGCTTGTCTCACACTGGGACAGTCACTGGTAAAGGGATTCCAGCTTGACTCACACTGGGACAGTCACAGATGAAGGGATTCCAGCTTGTCTCACACTGGGACAGTCACAGATGAAGGGATTCCAGCTTTTCACTTGCTGGGAATGTCACAGATAAAGGGATTCCAGCTTGTCTCACAATGGGACAGTCACAGGTGAAGGGATTCCAGCTTGTCTCACAATGGGACAGTCTCAGGTGAAGGGATTCCAGCTTGTCTCACACTGGCACAGTCACAGATGAAGGGATTTCAGCTTGTATTACACTGGGACAGTCACAGATGAAGGGATTCCAGCTTGTCTCACACTGGGACAGTCAGAGGTGAAGTGATTCCAGCTTTTCACTCGCTGGGAATGTCACAGATAAAGGGATTCCAGCTTGTCTCACAATGGGACAGTCACAGGTGAAGGGATTCCAGCTTGTCTCACACTGGCACAGTCACAGATGAAGGGATTCCAGCTTTTCTCACACTGGGACAGTCACAGATGAAGGGATTCCAGCTTGTCTCAAACTGGGACAGTCAGAGGTGAAGTGATTCCAGCTTTTCACTCGCTGGGAATGTCACAGATAAAGGGATTCCAGCTTGTCTCACAATGGGACAGGCACACATGAAGGGATTCCAGCATGTCTGATACCGGGACCGTCACTGATGAAAGGATTCCAATCTGTCTCACAGTTGGACATCACAGATGAAGGGATTACAGCTTGTCTCACACCGCGACAGTCACTGTTAAAGGGATTCCAGTGTGACTCACATTGGGACTGTCACAATTAAAGGGATTCCAACTTGTCACACAATGGGACAGTCACATGTGAAGGGATTCCAGCTTGTCTCACACTGGCACAGTCACAGATGAAGGGATTCCAGCTTGTCTCACACTGGCACAGTCACAGATGAAGGGATTTCAGCTTGTATCACACTGGGACAGTCACAGATGAAGGGATTCCAGCTTGTCTCACACTGGGACAGTCAGAGGTGAAGTGATTCCAGCTTTTCACTCGCTGGGAATGTCACAGATAAAGGGATTCCAGCTTGTCTCACAATGGGACAGTCACAGGTGAAGGGATTCCAGCTTGTCTCACACTGGCACAGTCACAGATGAAGGGATTCCAGCTTTTCTCACACTGGGACAGTCACAGATGAAGGGATTCCAGCTTGTCTCACACTGGGACAGTCAGAGGTGAAGTGATTCCAGCTTTTCACTCGCTGGGAATGTCACAGATAAAGGGATTCCAGCTTGTCTCACAATGGGACAGGCACACATGAAGGGATTCCAGCATGTCTGATACCGGGACCGTCACTGATGAAAGGATTCCAATCTGTCTCACAGTTGGACATCACAGATGAAGGGATTACAGCTTGTCTCACACCGCGACAGTCACTGTTAAAGGGATTCCAGTGTTACTCACATTGGGACTGTCACAAGTAAAGGGATTCCAACTTGTCACACAATGGGACAGTCACAGGTAAAGGGTTTCCAGCTTGTCTCACAATGGGACAGTCAGAGGTGAAGTGATTCCAGCTTTTCACTCGCTGGGAATGTCACAGATAAAGGGATTCCAGCTTGTCTCATAATGGGACAGTCACAGATGAAGGGATTCCAGCTTGTCTCACACTGGGACAGTCACAGATGAAGGGATTCAAGCTTGTCTCACACTGGGACAGTCACAGATGAAGGGATTCCAGCTTTTCACTTGCTGGGAATGTCACAGATAAAGGGATTCCAGCTTGTCTCACAATGGGACAGTCACAGATAAAGGGATTCCAGCTTGTCTCACAATGGGACAGTCACAGGTGAAGGGATTCCAGCTAGTCTCACAGTGGGACAGGCAGACGAGAAGGGATTCCAGCATGTCTGATACCGGGACCGTCACTGATGAAAGGATTCCAATCTGTCTCACAGTTGGACAGTCACAGGTGAAGGGATCCCAGGTTGTCTCACACTGGGACAGTCACAGGTAAATGGATTCCAGATTGCCTCACACTGGGACAGTCACTGGTAAAGGGATTCCAGCTTGACTCACACTGGGACAGTCACAGATGAAGGGATTCCAGCTTGTCTCACACTGGGACAGTCACAGATGAAGGGATTACAGCTTGTCTCACACCGCGACAGTCACTGTTAAAGGGATTCCAGTGTGACTCACATTGGGACTCTCACAAGTAAAAGGATTCCAACTTGTCACACAATGGGACAGTCACAGGTAAAGTGATTCCAGCTTGTCTCACAATGGGACAGTCAGAGGTGAAGTGATTCCAGCTTTTCACTCGCTGGGAATGTCACAGATAAAGGGATTCCAGCTTGTCTCATAATGGGACAGTCACAGATGAATGGATTCCAGCTTGTCTCAAACTGGGACAGTCACTGGTAAAGGGATGCCAGCTTGTCTCACACTGGGACAGTCACAGATGAAGGGATTCCATCTTGTCTCACACTGTGACATTCACAGATGAAGGGATTCCAGCTTGTCTCACACTGGGACAGTCAGAGGTGAAGGGATTCCAGCTTTTCACTCGCTGGGAATGTCACAGATAAAGGGATTCCAGCTTGTCTCACAATGGGACAGTCACATGTGAAGGGATTCCAGCTAGTCTCACAGTGGGACACACACACGTAAAGGGATTCCAGCATGTCTGATACCGGGACCGTCACTGATGAAAGGATTCCAATCTGTCTCACAGTTGGACAGTCACAGGTGATGGGATCCCAGCTTGTCTCACACTGGGACAGTCACTGGTAAAGGGATTCCAGCTTGACTCACAGTGGGACAGTCACAGATGAAGGGATTCCAGCTTGTCTCACACTGGGACAGTCACAAATGAAGGGATTCCAGCTTTTCACTTGCTGGGAATGTCACAGATAAAGGGATTCCAGCTTGTCTCACAATGGGACAGTCACAGGTGAAGGGATTCCAGCTTGTCTCACAATGGGACAGTCACAGGTGAAGGGATTCCAGCTTGTCTCACACTGGCACAGTCACAGATGAAGGGATTTCAGCTTGTATCACACTGGGACAGTCACAGATGAAGGGATTCCAGCTTGTCTCACACTGGGACAGTCAGAGGTGAAGTGATTCCAGCTTTTCACTCGCTGGGAATGTCACAGATAAAGGGATTCCAGCTTGTCTCACAATGGGACAGTCACAGATGAAGGGATTCCAGCTTTTCACTTGCTGGGAATGTCACAGATAAAGGGATTCCAGCTTGTCTCACAATGGGACAGTCACAGATAAAGGGATTCCAGCTTGTCTCACAATGGGACAGTCACAGGTGAAGGGATTCCAGCTAGTCTCACAGTGGGACAGGCACACGTGAAGGGATTCCAGCATGTCTGATACCGGGACCGTCACTGATGAAAGGATTCCAATCTGTCTCACAGTTGGACAGTCACAGGTGAAGGGATCCCAGGTTGTCTCACACTGGGACAGTCACAGGTAAATGGATTCCAGATTGCCTCACACTGGGACAGTCACTGGTAAAGGGATTCCAGCTTGACTCACACTGGGACAGTCACAGATGAAGGGATTCCAGCTTGTCTCACACTGGGACAGTCACAGATGAAGGGATTACAGCTTGTCTCACACCGCGACAGTCACTGTTAAAGGGATTCCAGTGTGACTCACATTGGGACTGTCACAAGTAAAGGGATTCCAACTTGTCACACAATGGGACAGTCACAGGTAAAGGGATTCCAGCTTGTCTCACAATGGGACAGTCAGAGGTGAAGTGATTCCAGCTTTTCACTCGCTGGGAATGTCACAGATAAAGGGATTCCAGCTTGTCTCATAATGGGACAGTCACAGATGAAGGGATTCCAGCTTGTCTCAAACTGGGACAGTCACTGGTAAAGGGATGCCAGCTTGTCTCACACTGGGACAGTCACAGATGAAGGGATTCCAGCTTGTCTCACACTGGGACATTCACAGATGAAGGGATTCCAGCTTGTCTCACACTGGGACAGTCAGAGGTGAAGGGATTCCAGCTTTTCACTCGCTGGGAATGTCACAGATAAAGGGATTCCAGCTTGTCTCACAATGGGACAGTCACATGTGAAGGGATTCCAGCTAGTCTCACAGTGGGACAGGCACACGTAAAGGGATTCCAGCATGTCTGATACCGGGACCGTCACTGATGAAAGGATTCCAATCTGTCTCACAGTTGGACAGTCACAGGTGAAGGGATCCCAGCTTGTCTCACACTGGGACAGTCACTGGTAAAGGGATTCCAGCTTGACTCACACTGGGACAGTCACAGATGAAGGGATTCCAGCTTGTCTCACACTGGGACAGTCACAGATGAAGGGATTCCAGCTTTTCACTTGCTGGGAATGTCACAGATAAAGGGATTCCAGCTTGTCTCACAATGGGACAGTCACAGGTGAAGGGATTCCAGCTTGTCTCACAATGGGACAGTCTCAGGTGAAGGGATTCCAGCTTGTCTCACACTGGCACAGTCACAGATGAAGGGATTTCAGCTTGTATTACACTGGGACAGTCACAGATGAAGGGATTCCAGCTTGTCTCACACTGGGACAGTCAGAGGTGAAGTGATTCCAGCTTTTCACTCGCTGGGAATGTCACAGATAAAGGGATTCCAGCTTGTCTCACAATGGGACAGTCACAGGTGAAGGGATTCCAGCTTGTCTCACACTGGCACAGTCACAGATGAAGGGATTCCAGCTTTTCTCACACTGGGACAGTCACAGATGAAGGGATTCCAGCTTGTCTCAAACTGGGACAGTCAGAGGTGAAGTGATTCCAGCTTTTCACTCGTTGGGAATGTCACAGATAAAGGGATTCCAGCTTGTCTCACAATGGGACAGGCACACATGAAGGGATTCCAGCATGTCTGATACCGGGACCGTCACTGATGAAAGGATTCCAATCTGACTCACAGTTGGACATCACAGATGAAGGGATTACAGCTTGTCTCACACCGCGACAGTCACTGTTAAAGGGATTCCAGTGTGACTCACATTGGGACTGTCACAATTAAAGGGATTCCAACTTGTCACACAATGGGACAGTCACATGTGAAGGGATTCCAGCTTGTCTCACACTGGCACAGTCACAGATGAAGGGATTCCAGCTTGTCTCACACTGGCACAGTCACAGATGAAGGGATTTCAGCTTGTATCACACTGGGACAGTCACAGATGAAGGGATTCCAGCTTGTCTCACACTGGGACAGTCAGAGGTGAAGTGATTCCAGCTTTTCACTCGCTGGGAATGTCACAGATAAAGGGATTCCAGCTTGTCTCACAATGGGACAGTCACAGGTGAAGGGATTCCAGCTTGTCTCACACTGGCACAGTCACAGATGAAGGGATTCCAGCTTTTCTCACACTGGGACAGTCACAGATGAAGGGATTCCAGCTTGTCTCACACTGGGACAGTCAGAGGTGAAGTGATTCCAGCTTTTCACTCGCTGGGAATGTCACAGATAAAGAGATTCCAGCTTGTCTCACAATGGGACAGTCACAGGTGAAGGGATTCCAGCTTGTCTCACACTGGCACAGTCACAGATGAAGGAATTCCAGCTTGTCTCACACTGGGACAGTCACAGATGAAGGGATTCCAGCTTGTCACTCGCTGGGAATGTCACAGATAAAGGGATTCCAGCTTGTCTCACAATGGGACAGGCACACATGAAGGGATTCCAGCATGTCTGATACCGGGACCGTCACTGATGAAAGGATTCCAATCTGTCTCACAGTTGGACATCACAGATGAAGGGATTACAGCTTGTCTCACACCGCGACAGTCACTGTTAAAGGGATTCCAGTGTGACTCACATTGGGACTGTCACAAGTAAAGGGATTCCAACTTGTCACACAATGGGACAGTCACAGGTAAAGGGTTTCCAGCTTGTCTCACAATGGGACAGTCAGAGGTGAAGTGATTCCAGCTTTTCACTCGCTGGGAATGTCACAGATAAAGGGATTCCAGCTTGTCTCATAATGGGACAGTCACAGATGAAGGGATTCCAGCTTGTCTCACACTGGGACAGTCACAGATGAAGGGATTCCAGCTTGTCTCACACTGGGACAGTCACAGATGAAGGGATTCCAGCTTGTCTCACACTGGGACAGTCAGAGGTGAAGTGATTCCAGCTTGTCTCACACTGGGACAGTCACATGTGAAGGGATTCCAGCTAGTCTCACAGTGGGACCGGCACACGTAAAGGGATTCCAGCATGTCTGATACCGGGACCGTCACTGATGAAAGGATTCCAATCTGTCTCACAGTTGGACAGTCTCAGGTGAAGGGATCCCAGCTTGTCTCACACTGGGACAGTCACTGGTAAAGGGATTCCAGCTTGACTCACACTGGGACAGTCACAGATGAAGGGATTCCAGCTTGTCTCACACTGGGACAGTCACAGATGAAGGGATTCCAGCTTTTCACTTGCTGGGAATGTCACAGATAAAGGGATTCCAGCTTTTCACTCGCTGGGAATGTCACAGATAAAGGGATTCCAGCTTGTCTCACAATGGGACAGTCACAGGTGAAGGGATTCCAGCTTGTCTCACACTGGCACAGTCACAGATGAAGGGATTCCAGCATGTCTGATACCGGGACCGTCACTGATGAAAGGATTCCAATCTGTCTCACAGTTGGACAGTCACAGGTGAAGGGATCCCAGGTTGTCTCACACTGGGACAGTCACAGGTAAATGGATTCCAGAATGTCTCACACTGGGACAGTCACTGGTAAAGGGATTCCAGCTTGACTCACACTGGGACAGTCACAGATGAAGGGATTCCAGCTTGTCTCACACTGGGACAGTCACAGATGAAGGGATTACAGCTTGTCTCACACCGCGACAGTCACTGTTACAGGGATTCCAGCTTGTCTCACACTGGGACAGTCAGAGGTGAAGTGATTCCAGCTTTTCACTCGCTGGGAATGTCACAGATAAAGGGATTCCAGCTTGTCTCATAATGGGACAGTCACAGATGAAGGGATTCCAGCTTGTCTCAAACTGGGACAGTCACTGGTAAAGGGATTCCAGCTTGTCTCACACTGGGACAGTCACAGATGAAGGGATTCCAGCTTGTCTCACACTGGGACAGTCACAGATGAAGGGATTCCAGCTTGTCTCACACTGGGACTGTCAGAGGTAAAGTGATTCCAGCTTTTCACTCGCTGGGAATGTCACAGATAAAGGGTTTCCAGCTTGTCTCACAATGGGACAGTCACATGAGAAGGGATTCCAGCTTGTCTCACACTGGGACAGTCACAGATGAAGGGATTCCAGCTTTTCACTTGCTGGGAATGTCACAGATAAAGGGATTCCAGCTTTTCACTCGCTGGGAATGTCACAGATAAAGGGATTCCAGCTTGTCTCACAATGGGACAGTCACAGGTGAAGGGATTCCAGCTTGTCTCACACTGGCACAGTCACAGATGAAGGGATTCCAGCATGTCTGATACCGGGACCGTCACTGATGAAAGGATTCCAATCTGTCTCACAGTTGGACAGTCACAGGTGAAGGGATCCCAGGTTGTCTCACACTGGGACAGTCACAGGTAAATGGATTCCAGAATGTCTCACACTGGGACAGTCACTGGTAAAGGGATTCCAGCTTGACTCACACTGGGACAGTCACAGATGAAGGGATTCCAGCTTGTCTCACACTGGGACAGTCACAGATGAAGGGATTACAGCTTGTCTCACACCGCGACAGTCACTGTTACAGGGATTCCAGCTTGTCTCACACTGGGACAGTCAGAGGTGAAGTGATTCCAGCTTTTCACTCGCTGGGAATGTCACAGATAAAGGGATTCCAGCTTGTCTCATAATGGGACAGTCACAGATGAAGGGATTCCAGCTTGTCTCAAACTGGGACAGTCACTGGTAAAGGGATTCCAGCTTGTCTCACACTGGGACAGTCACAGATGAAGGGATTCCAGCTTGTCTCACACTGGGACAGTCACAGATGAAGGGATTCCAGCTTGTCTCACACTGGGACTGTCAGAGGTAAAGTGATTCCAGCTTTTCACTCGCTGGGAATGTCACAGATAAAGGGTTTCCAGCTTGTCTCACAATGGGACAGTCACAGATGAAGGGATTCCAGCTTGTCTCACACTGGGACAGTCACAGATGAAGGGATTCCAGCTTGTCTCACACTGGGACAGTCACAGATGAAGGGATTCCAGCTTGTCTCACACTGGGACAGTCAGAGGTGAAGTGATTCCAGCTTTTCACTCGCTGGGAATGTCACAGATAAAGGGATTCCAGCTTGTCTCACAATGGGACAGACACAGGTGAAGGGATTCCAGCTAGTCTCACAGTGGGACAGGCACACGTGAAGGGATTCCAGCATGTCTGATACCGGGACCGTCACTGATGAAAGGATTCCTATCTGTCTCACACTGGGACAGTCAGAGCTGAAGTGACTCCAGCTTTTCACTCGCTGGGAATGTCACAGATAAAGGGATTCCAGTTTGTCTCATAATGGGACAGTCACAGATGAAGGGATTCCAGCTTGTCTCAAACTGGACAGTCACTGGTAAAGGGATTCCAGCTTGTCTCACACTGGGACAGTCACAGATGAAGGGATTCCAGCTTGTCTCACACTGGGACAGTCACAGATGAAGGGATTCCAGCTTGTCTCACACTGGGACAGTCAGAGGTGAAGTGATTCCAGCTTTTCACTCGCTGGGAATGTCACAGATAAAGGGATTCCAGCTTGTCTCATAATGGGACAGTCAGATGTGAAGGGATTCCAGCTAGTCTCACTGTGGGACAGGCACACGTAAAGGGATTCCAGCATGTCTGATACCGGGACCGTCACTGATGAAAGGATTCCAATCTGTCTCACAGTTGGACAGTCACAGGTGAAGGGATCCCAGCTTGTCTCACACTGGGACAGTCACAGATAAAGGGATTCCAGCTTTTCACTCGCTGGGAATGTCACAGATAAAGGGATTCCAGCTTGTCTCACAATGGGACAGTCACAGGTGAAGGGATTCCAGCTTGTCTCACACTGGCACAGTCACAGATGAAGGGATTCCAGCATGACTGATACCGGGACCGTCACTGATGAAAGGATTCCAATCTGTCTCACAGTTGGATAGTCACAGGTGAAGGGGTCCCAGGTTGTCTCACACTGGGACAGTCACAGGTAAATGGATTCCAGATTGTCTCACACTGGGACAGTCACTGGTAAAGGGATTCCAGCTTGACTCACACTGGGACAGTCACAGATGAAGGGATTCCAGCTTGTCTCACACTGGGACAGTCACAGATGAAGGGATTACAGCTTGTCTCACACCGCGACAGTCACTGTTACAGGGATTCCAGCTTGTCTCACACTGGGACAGTCAGAGGTGAAGTGATTCTAGCTTTTCACTCGCTGGGAATGTCACAGATAAAGGGATTCCAGCTTGTCTCATAACGGGACAGTCACAGATGAAGGGATTCCAGCTTGTCTCAAACTGGGACAGTCAGTGGTAAAGGGATTCCAGCTTGTCTCACACTGGGACAGTCACAGATGAAGGGATTCCAGCTTGTCTCACACTGGGACAGTCACAGATGAAGGGATTCCAGCTTGTCTCACACTGGGACAGTCAGAGGTGAAGTGATTCCAGCTTTTCACTCGCTGGGAATGTCACAGATAAAGGGATTCCAGCTTGTCTCACAATGGGACAGTCACAGATGAAGGGATTCCAGCTTGTCTCACACTGGGACAGTCACAGATGAAGGGATTCCAGCTTGTCTCACACTGGGACAGTCACAGATGAAGGGATTCCAGCTTGTCTCACACTGGGACAGTCACAGATGAAGGGATTCCAGCTTGTCTCACACTTGGACAGTCAGAGGTGAAGTGATTCCAGCTTTTCACTCGCTGGGAATGTCACAGATAAAGGGATTCCAGCTTGTCTCACAATGGGACAGACACAGGTGAAGGGATTCCAGCTAGTCTCACAGTGGGACAGGCACAGGTGAAGGGATTCCAGCATGTCTGATACCGGGACCGTCACTGATGAAAGGATTCCTATCTGTCTCACACTGGGACAGTCAGAGCTGAAGTGATTCCAGCTTTTCACTCGCTGGGAATGTCACAGATAAAGGGATTCCAGTTTGTCTCATAATGGGACAGTCACAGATGAAGGGATTCCAGCTTGTCTCAAACTGGACAGTCACTGGTAAAGGGATTCCAGCTTGTCTCACACTGGGACAGTCACAGATGAAGGGATTCCAGCTTGTCTCACACTGGGACAGTCAGAGGTGAAGTGATTCCAGCTTTTCACTCGCTGGGAATGTCACAGATAAAGGGATTCCAGCTTGTCTCATAATGGGACAGTCAGATGTGAAGGGATTCCAGCTAGTCTCACAGTGGGACAGGCACACGTAAAGGGATTCCAGCATGTCTGATACCGGGACCGTCACTGATGAAAGGATTCCAATCTGTCTCACAGTTGGACAGTCACAGGTGAAGGGATCCAAGCTTGTCTCACACTGGGACAGTCACTGGTAAAGGGATTCCAGCTTGACTCACACTGGGACAGTCACAGATGAAGGGATTCCAGCTTGTCTCACACTGGGACAGTCACAGATGAAGGGATTCCAGCTTTTCACTTGCTGAGAATGTCACAGATAAAGGGATTCCAGCTTGTCTCACAATGGGACAGTCACAGGTGAAGGGATTCCAGCTTGTCTCACACTGCCACAGTCACAGATGAAGGGATTTCAGCTTGTATCACACTGGGACAGTCACAGATGAAGGGATTCCAGCTTGTCTCACACTGGGACAGTCAGAGGTGAAGTGATTCCAGCTTTTCACTCGCTGGGAATGTCACAGATAAAGAGATTCCAGCTTGTCTCACAATGGGACAGTCACAGGTGAAGGGATTCCAGCTTGTCTCACACTGGCACAGTCACAGATGAAGGAATTCCAGCTTGTCTCACACTGGGACAGTCACAGATGAAGGGATTCCAGCTTGTCTCACACTGGGACAGTCAGAGGTGAAGTGATTCCAGCTTTTCAATCGCTGGGAATGTCAAAGATAAAGGGATTCCAGCTTGTCTCACACTGGGACAGTCAGAGGTGAAGTGATTCCAGCTTTTCACTCGCTGGGAATTTCACAGATAAAGGGATTCCAGGTTGTCTCAGACTGGGACAGTCACAGGTAAATGGATTCCAGATTGTCTCACACTGGGACAGTCACTGGTAAAGGGATTCCAGCTTGACTCACACTGGGACAGTCACAGATGAAGGGATCCAGCTTGTCTCACACTGGGACAGTCACAGATGAAGGGATTCCAGCTTGTCTCACACTGGGACAGTCACAGATGAAGGGATTCCAGCTTGTCTCACACTGGGACAGTCAGAGGTGAAGTGATTCCAGCTTTTCACTCGCTGGGAATGTCACAGATAAAGGGATTCCAGCTTGTCTCACAATGGGACAGACACAGGTGAAGGGATTCCAGCTGGTCTCACAGTGGGACAGGCACACGTGAAGGGATTCCAGCATGTCTGATACCGGGACCGTCACTGATGAAAGGATTCCTATCTGTCTCACACTGGGACAGTCAGAGCTGAAGTGATTCCAGCTTTTCACTCGCTGGGAATTTCACAGATAAAGGGATTCCAGTTTGTCTCATAATGGGACAGTCACAGATGAAGGGATTCCAGCTTGTCTCAAACTGGACAGTCACTGGTAAAGGGATTCCAGCTTGTCTCACACTGGGACAGTCACAGATGAAGGGATTCCAGCTTGTCTCACACTGGGACAGTCACAGATGAAGGGATTCCAGCTTGTCTCACACTGGGACAGTCAGAGGTGAAGTGATTCCAGCTTTTCACTCGCTGGGAATGTCACAGATAAAGGGATTCCAGCTTGTCTCATAATGGGACAGTCAGATGTGAAGGGATTCCAGCTAGTCTCACAGTGGGACAGGCACACGTAAAGGGATTCCAGCATGTCTGATACCGGGACCGTCACTGATGAAAGGATTCCAATCTGTCTCACAGTTGGACAGTCACAGGTGAAGGGATCCCAGCTTGTCTCACACTGGGACAGTCACTGGTAAAGGGATTCCAGCTTGACTCACACTGGGACAGTCACAGATGAAGGGATTCCAGCTTGTCTCACACTGGGACAGTCACAGATGAAGGGATTCCAGCTTTTCACTTGCTGAGAATGTCACAGATAAAGGGATTCCAGCTTGTCTCACAATGGGACAGTCACAGGTGAAGGGATTCCAGCTTGTCTCACACTGCCACAGTCACAGATGAAGGGATTTCAGCTTGTATCACACTGGGACAGTCACAGATGAAGGGATTCCAGCTTGTCTCACACTGGGACAGTCAGAGGTGAAGTGATTCCAGCTTTTCACTCGCTGGGAATGTCACAGATAAAGAGATTCCAGCTTGTCTCACAATGGGACAGTCACAGGTGAAGGGATTCCAGCTTGTCTCACACTGGCACAGTCACAGATGAAGGGATTCCAGCTTGTCTCACACTGGGACAGTCACAGATGAAGGGATTCCAGCCTGTCTCACACTGGGACAGTCAGAGGTGAAGTGATTCCAGCTTTTCAATCGCTGGGAATGTCACAGATAAAGGGATTCCAGCTTGTCTCACACTGGGACAGTCAGAGGTGAAGTGATTCCAGCTTTTCACTCGCTGGGAATGTCACAGATAAAGGGATTCCAGGTTGTCTCACACTGGGACAGTCACAGGTAAATGGATTCCAGATTGTCTCACACTGGGACAGTCACTGGTAAAGGGATTCCAGCTTGACTCACACTGGGACAGTCACAGATGAAGGGATTCCAGCTTGTCTCACACTGGGACAGTCACAGATGAAGGGATTACAGCTTGTCTCACACCGCGACAATCACTGTTAAAGGGATTCCAGTGTGACTCACATTGGGACTGTCACAAGTAAAGGGATTCCAACTTGTCACACAATGGGACAGTCACAGGTAAAGGGATTCCAGCTTGTCTCACACTGGGACAGTCAGAGGTGAAGTGATTCCAGCTTTTCACTCGCTGGGAATGTCACAGATAGAGGGATTCCAGCTTGTCTCATAATGGGACAGTCACAGATGAAGGGATTCCAGCTTGTCTCAAACTGGGACAGTCACTGATAAGGGGATTCCAGCTTGTCTCACACTGGGACAGTCACAGATGAAGGGGTTCCAGCTTGTCTCACACTGGCACAGTCACAGATGAAGGGATTCCAGCTTTTCACTTGCTGGGAAGTTCACAGATAAAGGGATTCCAGCTTGTCTCACAATGGGACAGTCACAGGTGAAGGGATTCCAGCTTGTCTCACACTGGCACAGTCACAGATGAAGGGATTTCAGCTTGTATCACACTGGGACAATCACAAGTAAAGGGTTTCCAGCTTGTCTTACAATGGGACTGTCACAGATGAATGGATTCCAGCTTGTCTCAAACTGGGACAGTCACTGGTAACGGGATTCCAGCTTGTCTCACACTGGGACAGTCACAGATGAAGGGATTCCAGCTTGTCTCACACTGGGACAGTCACAGATGAAGGGATTACAGCTTGTCTCACACCGCGACAGTCACTGTTAAAGGGATTCCAGTGTGACTCACATTGGGACTGTCACAAGTAAAGTGATTCCAACTTGTCACACCATGGGACAGTCACAGGTAAAGGGATTCCAGCTTGTCTCACACTGGGACAGTCAGAGGTGAAGTGATTCCAGCTTTTCACTCGCTGGGAATGTCACAGATGAAGGGATTCCAGCTTGTCTCAAACTGGGACAGTCACTGGTAAAGGGATTCCAGCTTGTCACACACTGGGACAGTCACAGATGAAGGGATTCCAGCTTGTCTCACACTGGGACAGTCAGAGCTGAAGTGATTCCAGCTTTTCACTCGTTGGGAATGTCACAGATAAAGGGATTCCAGCTTGTCTCACAATGGGACAGACACATGAGAAGGGATTCCAGCTAGTCTCACAGTGGGACAGGCACACGTAAAGGGATTCCAGCATGTCTGATACCGGGACCGTCACTGATGAAAGGATTCCAATCTGTCTCACAGTTGGACAGTCACAGGTGAAGGGATCCCAGCTTGTCTCACACTGGGATAGTCACTGGTAAAGGGATTCCAACTTGACTCACACTGGGACAGTCACACATGAAGGGATTCCAGCTTGTCTCACACTGTGACAGTCACAGATGAAGGGATTCCAGCTTTTCACTTGCTGGGAATGTCACAGATAAAGGGATTCCAGCTTGTCTCACAATGGGACAGTCACAGGTGAAGGGATTCCAGCTTGTCTCACACTGGGACAGTCACAGATGAAGGGATTTCAGCTTGTATCACACTGGGACAGTCACAGATGAAGGGAGTCCAGCTTGTCTCACACTGGGACAGTCAGAGGTGAAGTGATTCCAGCTTTTCACTCGCTGGGAATGTCACAGATAAAGGGATTCCAGCTTGTATCACAATGGGACAGTCACAGGTGAAGGGATTCCAGCTTGTCTCACACTGGCACAGTCACAGATGAAGGGATTCCAGCTTGTCTCACACTGGGACAGTCACAGATGAAGGGATTCCAGCTTGTGTCACAATGGGACAGTCACAGGTGAAGGGATTCCAGCTAGTCTCACAGTGCGACAGGCACACGTGAAGGGATTCCAGCATGTCTGATACCGGGACAGTCACTGATGAAAGGATTACAATCTGTCTCACAGTTGGACTGTCACAGGTGAAGGGATTCCAGCTTGTCTCACACTGGCACAGTCACAGATGAAGGGATTCCAGCTTGTCTCACACTGGGACAGTCACAGATGAAGGGATTCCAGCTTGTCTCACACTGGGACAGTCAGAGGTGAAGTGATTCCAGCTTTTCACTCGCTGGGAATGTCACAGATAAAGGGATTCCAGGTTGTCTCACACTGGGACAGTCACAGGTAAATGGATTCCAGATTGTCTCACAGTGGGACAGTCACTGGTAAAGGGATTCCAGCTTGACTCACACTGGGACAGTCACAGATGAAGGGATTCCAGCTTGTCTCACACTGGGACAGTCACAGGTAAATGGATTCCAGATTGTCTCACACTGGGACAGTCACTGGTAAAGGGATTCCAGCTTGACTCACACTGGGACAGTCACAGATGAAGGGATTCCAGCTTGTCTCACACAGGGACAGGCACAGATGAAGGGATTACAGCTTGTCTCACACCGCGACAATCACTGTTAAAGGGATTCCAGTGTGACTCACATTGGGACTGTCACAAGTAAAGGGATTCCAACTTGTCACACAATGGGACAGTCACAGGTAAAGGATTCCAGCTTGTCTCACACTGGGACAGTCAGAGGTGAAGTGATTCCAGCTTTTCACTCGCTGGGAATGTCACAGATAAAGGGATTCCAGCTTGTCTCATAATGGGACAGTCACAGATGAAGGGATTCCAGCTTGTCTCAAACTGGGACAGTCACTGATAAGGGGATTCCAGCTTGTCTCACACTGGGACAGTCACAGATGAAGGGATTCCAGCTTGTCTCACACTGGCACAGTCACAGATGAAGGGATTCCAGCTTTTCACTTGCTGGGAAGGTCACAGATAAAGGGATTCCAGCTTGTCTCACAATGGGACAGTCACAGGTGAAGGGATTCCAGCTTGTCTCACACTGGCACAGTCACAAATGAAGGGATTTCAGCTTGTATCACACTGGGACAATCACAAGTAAAGGGTTTCCAGCTTGTCTTACAATGGGACTGTCACAGATGAATGGATTCCAGCTTGTCTCAAACTGGGACAGTCACTGGTAACGGGATTCCAGCTTGTCTCACACTGGGACAGTCACAGATGAAGGGATTCCAGCTTGTCTCACACTGGGACAGTCACAGATGAAGGGATTACAGCTTGTCTCACACCGCGACAGTCACTGTTAAAGGGATTCCAGTGTGACTCACATTGGGACTGTCACAAGTAAAGTGATTCCAACTTGTCACACCATGGGACAGTCACAGGTAAAGGGATTCCAGCTTGTCTCACACTGGGACAGTCAGAGGTGAAGTGATTCCAGCTTTTCACTCGCTGGGAATGTCACAGATGAAGGGATTCCAGCTTGTCTCAAACTGGGACAGTCACTGGTAAAGGGATTCCAGCTTGTCTCACACTGGGACAGTCACAGATGAAGGGATTCCAGCTTGTCTCACACTGGGACAGTCAGAGCTGAAGTGATTCCAGCTTTTCACTCGTTGGGAATGTCACAGATAAAGGGATTCCAGCTTGTCTCACAATGGGACAGACACATGTGAAGGGATTCCAGCTAGTCTCACAGTGGGACAGGCACACGTAAAGGGATTCCAGCATGTCTGATACCGGGACCGTCACTGATGAAAGGATTCCAATCTGTCTCACAGTTGGACAGTCACAGGTGAAGGGATCCCAGCTTGTCTCACACTGGGATAGTCACTGGTAAAGGGATTCCAGCTTGACTCACACTGGGACAGTCACACATGAAGGGATTCCAGCTTGTCTCACACTGTGACAGTCACAGATGAAGGGATTCCAGCTTTTCACTTGCTGGGAATGTCACAGATAAAGGGATTCCAGCTTGTCTCACAATGGGACAGTCACAGGTGAAGGGATTCCAGCTTGTCTCACACTGGGACAGTCACAGATGAAGGGATTTCAGCTTGTATCACACTGGGACAGTCACAGATGAAGGGAGTCCAGCTAGTCTCACACTGGGACAGTCAGAGGTGAAGTGATTCCAGCTTTTCACTCGCTGGGAATGTCACAGATAAAGGGATTCCAGCTTGTATCACAATGGGACAGTCACAGGTGAAGGGATTCCAGCTTGTCTCACACTGGCACAGTCACAGATGAAGGGATTCCAGCTTGTCTCACACTGGGACAGTCACAGATGAAGGGATTCCAGCTTGTGTCACAATGGGACAGTCACAGGTGAAGGGATTCCAGCTAGTCTCACAGTGCGACAGGCACACGTGAAGGGATTCCAGCATGTCTGATACCGGGACCGTCACTGATGAAAGGATTCCAATCTGTCTCACAGTTGGACTGTCACAGGTGAAGGGATTCCAGCTTGTCTCACACTGGCACAGTCACAGATGAAGGGATTCCAGCTTGTCTCACACTGGGACAGTCACAGATGAAGGGATTCCAGCTTGTCTCACACTGGGACAGTCAGAGGTGAAGTGATTCCAGCTTTTCACTCGCTGGGAATGTCACAGATAAAGGGATTCCAGCTTGTCTCACAATGGGACAGTCACAGCTGAAGGGATTCCAGCTAGACTCACAGAGGGACAGGCACACGTGAAGGGATTCCAGCATGTCTGATACCGGGACCGTCACTGATGAAAGGATTCCAATCTGTCTCACAGTTGGACAGTCACAGGTGAAGGGATCCCAGGTTGTCTCACACTGGGACAGTCACAGGTAAATGGATTCCAGATTGTCTCACACTGGGACAGTCACTGGTAAAGGGATTCCAGCTTGACTCATACTGGGACAGTCACAGATGAAGGGATTCCAGCTTGTCTCACACTGGGACAGTCACAGATGAAGGGATTCCAGCTTGTCTCACACTGGGACAGTCAGAGGTGAAGTGATTCCAGCTTTTCACTCGCTGGGAATGTCACAGATAAAGGGATTCCAGCTTGTCTCATAATGGGACAGTCAGATGTGAAGGGATTCCAGCTAGTCTCACAGTGGGACAGGCACACGTAAAGGGATTCCAGCATGTCTGATACCGGGACCGTCACTGATGAAAGGATTCCAATCTGTCTCACAGTTTGACAGTCACAGGTGAAGGGATCCCAGCTTGTCTCACACTGGGACAGTCACTGGTAAAGGGATTCCAGCTTGACTCACACTGCCACAGTCACAGATGAAGGGATTTCAGCTTGTATCACACTGGGACAGTCACAGATGAAGGGATTCCAGAGTGTCTCACACTGGGACAGTCAGAGGTGAAGTGATTCCAGCATTTCACTTGCTGAGAATGTCACAGATAAAGGGATTCCAGCTTGTCTCACAATGGGACAGTCACAGGTGAAGGGATTCCAGCTTGTCTCACACTGCCACAGTCACAGATGAAGGGATTTCAGCTTGTATCACACTGGGACAGTCACAGATGAAGGGATTCCAGCTTGTCTCACACTGGGACAGTCAGAGGTGAAGTGATTCCAGCATTTCACTCGCTGGGAATGTCACAGATGAAGGGATTCCAGCTTGTCTCACAATGGGACAGTCACAGGTGAAGGGATTCCAGCTTGTCTCACACTGCCACAGTCACAGATGAAGAGATTTCAGCTTGTATCACACTGGGACAGTCACAGATGAAGGGATTCCAGCTTGTCTCACACTGGGACAGTCAGAGCTGAAGTGATTCCAGCATTTCACTCGCTGGGAATGTCACAGATGAAGGGATTCCAGCTTGTCTCACAATGGGACAGTCACAGGTGAAGGGATTCCAGCTTGTCTCACACTGGCACAGTCACAGATGTAGGGATTCCAGCTTGTCTCACACTGGGACAGTCAGAGGTGAAGTGATTCCAGCATTTCACTCGCTGGGAATGTCACAGATGAAGGGATTCCAGCTAGTCTCACAGTGGGACAGGCACACGTGAAGGGATTCCAGCATGTCTGATACCGGGACCGTCACTGATGAAAGGATTCCAATCTGTCTCACAGTTGGACAGTCACAGATGAAGGGATTACAGCTTGTCTCACACCGCGACAATCACTGTTAAAGGGATTCCAGTGTGACTCACATTGGGACTGTCACAAGTAAAGGGATTCCAACTTGTCACACAATCGGACAGTCACAGGTAAAGGGAGTCCAGCTTGTCTCACACTGGGACAGTCAGAGGTGAAGTGATTCCAGCTTTTCACTCTCTGGGAATGTCACAGATAAAGGGATTCCAGCTTGTCTCACACTGGGACAGTCACAGGTGAAGGGATCTCAGGTTGTCTCACACTGGGACAGTCACAGGTAAATGGATTCCAGATTGTCTCACACTGGGACAGTCACTGGTAAAGGGATTCCAGCTTGACTCACACTGGGACAGTCACAGATGAAGGGATTCCAGCTTGTCTCACACTGGGACAGTCACAGATGAAGGGATTACAGCTTGTCTCACACCGCGACAATCACTGTTAAAGGGATTCCAGTGTGACTCACATTGGGACTGTCACAAGTAAAGGGATTCCAACTTGTCACACAATGGGACAGTCACAGGTAAAGGGATTCCAGCTTGTCTCACACTGGGGCAGTCAGAGGTGAAGTGATTCCAGCTTTTCACTCGCTGGGAATGTCACAGATAAAGGGATTCCAGTTTGTCTCACAATGGGACAGTCACAGGTGAAGGGATTCCAGCTTGTCTCACAATGGCACAGTCACAGATGAAGGGATTCCAGCTTGTCTCACACTGGGACAGTCACAGATGAAGGGATTCCAGCTTGTCTCACACTGGGACAGTCAGAGGTGAAGTGATTCCAGCTTTTCACTCGCTGGGAATGTCACAGATAAAGGGATTCCAGCTTGTCTCACACTGGGACAGTCAGAGGTGAAGTGATTCCAGCTTTTCACTCGCTGGGAATGTCACAGATAAAGGGATTCCAGCTTGTCTCACAATGGGACAGTCACATGTGAAGGGATTCCAGCTAGTCTCACAGTGGGACAGGCACACGTGAAGGGATTCCAGCATGTCAGATACCGGGACCGTCACTGATGAAAGGATTCCAATCTGTCTCACAGTTGGACAGTCACAGATGAAGGGATTACAGCTTGTCTCACACCGCGACAATCACTGTTAAAGGGATTCCAGTATGACTCACATTGGGACTGTCACAAATAAAGGGATTCCAACTTGTCACACAATCGGACAGTCACAGGTAAAGGGATTCCAGCTTGTCTCACACTGGGACAGTCAGAGGTGAAGTGATTCCAGCTTTTCACTCTCTGGGAATGTCACAGATAAAGGGATTCCAGCTTGTCTCACACTGGGACCGTCAGAGGTGAAGTGATTCCAGCTTTTCACTCGCTGGGAATGTCACAGAGAAAGGGATTCCAGCTTGTCTCACAATGGGACAGTCACAGGTGAAGGGATTCCAGCTAGTCTCACAGTGGGACAGGCACACGTGAAGGGATTCCAGCATGTCTGATACCGGGACCGTCACTGATGAAAGGATTCCAATCTGTCTCACAGTTGGACAGTCACAGGTGAAGGGATCTCAGGTTGTCTCACACTGGGACAGTCACAGGTAAATGGATTCCAGATTGTTTCACACTGGGACAGTCACTGGTAAAGGGATTCCAGCTTGACTCACACTGGGACAGTCACAGATGAAGGGATTCCAGCTTGTCTCACACTGGGACAGTCACAGATGAAGGGATTCCAGCTAGTCTCAGAGTGGGACAGGCACATGTGAAGGGATTCCAGCATGTCAGATACCGGGACCGTCACTGATGAAAGGATTCCAATCTGTCTCACAGTTGGACAGTCACAGATGAAGGGATTACAGCTTGTCTCACACCGCGACAATCACTGTTAAAGGGATTCCAGTATGACTCACATTGGGACGGTCACAAGTAAAGGGATTCCAACTTGTCACACAATCGGACAGTCACAGGTAAAGGGATTCCAGCTTGTATCACACTGGGACAGTCAGAGGTGAAGTGATTCCAGCTTTTCACTCTCTGGGAATGTCACAGATAAAGGGATTCCAGCTTGTCTCACACTGGGACAGTCAGAGGTGAAGTGATTCCAGCTTTTCACTCGCTGGGAATGTCACAGAGAAAGGGATTCCAGCTTGTCTCACAATGGGACAGTCACAGGTGAAGGGATTCCAGCTAGTCTCACAGTGGGACAGGCACACGTGAAGGGATTCCAGCATGTCTGATACCGGGACCTTCACTGATGAAAGGATTCCAATCTGTCTCACATTTGGACAGTCACAGGTGAAGGGATCTCAGGTTGTCTCACACTGGGACAGTCACAGGTAAATGGATTCCAGATTGTCTCACACTGGGACAGTCACTGGTAAAGGGATTCCAGCTTGACTCACACTGGGACAGTCACAGATGAAGGGATTCCAGCTTGTCTCACACTGGGACAGTCACAGATGAAGGGATTACAGCTTGTCTCACACCGCGACAATCACTGTTAAAGGGATTCCAGTGTGACTCACATTGGGACTGTCACAAGTAAAGGGATTCCAACTTGTCACACAATGGGACAGTCACAGGTAAAGGGATTCCATCTTGTCTCACACTGGGACAGTCAGAGGTGAAGTGATTCCAGCTTTTCACTCGCTGGGAATGTCACAGATAAAGGGATTCCAGCTTGTCTCATAATGGGACAGTCACAGATGATGGGATTCCAGCTTGTCTCAAACTGGGACAGTCACTGGTAAGGGGATTCCAGCTTGTCTCACACTGGGACAGTCACAGATGAAGGGATTCCAGCTTGTCTCACACTGGGACAGTCACAGATGAAGGGATTCCAGCTTTTCACTTGCTGGGAAGGTCACAGATAAAGGGATTCCAGCTTGTCTCACAATGGGACAGTCACAGGTGAAGGGATTCCAGCTTGTCTCACACTGGGACAGTCAGAGGTGAAGTGATTCCAGCTTTTCACTCGCTGGGAATGTCACAGATAAAGGGATTCCAGCTTGTCTCACAATGGGACAGTCACAGGTGAAGGGATTCCAGCTTGTCTCACACTGGCACAGTCACAGATGAAGGGATTCCAGCTTGTCTCACACTGGGACAGTCACAGATGAAGGGATTCCAGCTTGTCTCACAGTGGGACAGTCAGAGGTGAAGTGATTCCAGCTTTTCACTCGCTGGGTATGTCACAGATAAAGGGATTCCAGCTTGTCTCACACTGGGACTGTCAGAGGTGAAGTGATTCCAGTTTTCACTCGCTGGGAATGTCACAGATAAAGGGATTCCAGTTTGTCTCACAATGGGACAGTCACAGATGAAGGGATTCCAGCTTGTCTCACACTGGGACAGTCACAGATGAAGGGATTCCAGCTTGTCTCACACTGGGACAGTCACAGATGAAGGGATTCCAGCTTGTCTCACACTGGGACAGTCAGAGGTGAAGTGATTCCAGCTTTTCACTCGCTGGGAATGTCACAGATAAAGGGATTCCAGCTTGTCTCACACTGGGACAGTCAGAGGTGAAGTGATTCCAGCTTTTCACTCGCTGGGAATGTCACAGATAAAGGGATTCCAGCTTGTCTCACAATGGGACAGTCACATGTGAAGGGATTCCAGCTAGTCTCACAGTGGGACAGGCACACGTGAAGGGATTCCAGCATGTCAGATACCGGGACCGTCACTGATGAAAGGATTCCAATCTGTCTCACAGTTGGACAGTCACAGATGAAGGGATTACAGCTTGTCTCACACCGCGACAATCACTGTTAAAGGGATTCCAGTATGACTCACATTGGGACTGTCACAAATAAAGGGATTCCAACTTGTCACACAATCGGACAGTCACAGGTAAAGGGATTCCAGCTTGTCTCACACTGGGACAGTCAGAGGTGAAGTGATTCCAGCTTTTCACTCTCTGGGAATGTCACAGATAAAGGGATTCCAGCTTGTCTCACACTGGGACCGTCAGAGGTGAAGTGATTCCAGCTTTTCACTCGCTGGGAATGTCACAGAGAAAGGGATTCCAGCTTGTCTCACAATGGGACAGTCACAGGTGAAGGGATTCCAGCTAGTCTCACAGTGGGACAGGCACACGTGAAGGGATTCCAGCATGTCTGATACCGGGACCGTCACTGATGAAAGGATTCCAATCTGTCTCACAGTTGGACAGTCACAGTTGAAGGGATCTCAGGTTGTCTCACACTGGGACAGTCACCGGTAAATGGATTCCAGATTGTTTCACACTGGGACAGTCACTGGTAAAGGGATTCCAGCTTGACTCACACTGGGACAGTCACAGATGAAGGGATTCCAGCTTGTCTCACACTGGGACAGTCACAGATGAAGGGATTCCAGCTAGTCTCAGAGTGGGACAGGCACATGTGAAAGGATTCCAGCATGTCAGATACCGGGACCGTCACTGATGAAAGGATTCCAATCTGTCTCACAGTTGGACAGTCACAGATGAAGGGATTACAGCTTGTCTCACACCGCGACAATCACTGTTAAAGGGATTCCAGTATGACTCACATTGGGACGGTCACAAGTAAAGGGATTCCAACTTGTCACACAATCGGACAGTCACAGGTAAAGGGATTCCAGCTTGTATCACACTGGGACAGTCAGAGGTGAAGTGATTCCAGCTATTCACTCTCTGGGAATGTCACAGATAAAGGGATTCCAGCTTGTCTCACACTGGGACAGTCAGAGCTGAAGTGATTCCAGCTTTTCACTCGCTGGGAATGTCACAGAGAAAGGGATTCCAGCTTGTCTCACAATGGGACAGTCACAGGTGAAGGGATTCCAGCTAGTCTCACAGTGGGACAGGCACACGTGAAGGGATTCCAGCATGTCTGATACCGGGACCTTCACTGATGAAAGGATTCCAATCTGTCTCACAGTTGGACAGTCACAGGTGAAGGGATCTCAGGTTGTCTCACACTGGGACAGTCACAGGTAAATGGATTCCAGATTGTCTCACACTGGGACAGTCACTGGTAAAGGGATTCCAGCTTGACTCACACTGGGACAGTCACAGATGAAGGGATTCCAGCTTGTCTCACACTGGGACAGTCACAGATGAAGGGATTACAGCTTGTCTCACACCGCGACAATCACTGTTAAAGGGATTCCAGTGTGACTCACATTGCGACTGTCACAAGTAAAGGGATTCCAACTTGTCACACAATGGGACAGTCACAGGTAAAGGGATTCCATCTTGTCTCACACTGGGACAGTCAGAGGTGAAGTGATTCCAGCTTTTCACTCGCTGGGAATGTCACAGAGAAAGGGATTCCAGCTTGTCTCATAATGGGACAGTCACAGATGATGGGATTCCAGCTTGTCTCAAACTGGGACAGTCACTGGTAAGGGGATTCCAGCTTGTCTCACACTGGGACAGTCACAGATGAAGGGATTCCAGCTTGTCTCACACTGGGACAGTCACAGATGAAGGGATTCCAGCTTTTCACTTGCTGGGAAGGTCACAGATAAAGGGATTCCAGCTTGTCTCACAATGGGACAGTCACAGGTGAAGGGATTCCAGCTTGTCTCACACTGGGACAGTCAGAGGTGAAGTGATTCCAGCTTTTCACTCGCTGGGAATGTCACAGATAAAGGGATTCCAGCTTGTCTCACAATGGGACAGTCACAGGTGAAGGGATTCCAGCTTGTCTCACACTGGCACAGTCACAGATGAAGGGATTCCAGCTTGTCTCACACTGGGACAGTCACAGATGAAGGGATTCCAGCTTGTCTCACAGTGGGACAGTCAGAGGTGAAGTGATTCCAGCTTTTCACTCGCTGGGAATGTCACAGATAAAGGGATTCCAGCTTGTCTCACACTGGGACTGTCAGAGGTGAAGTGATTCCAGTTTTCACTCGCTGGGAATGTCACAGATAAAGGGATTCCAGCTTGTCTCACAATGGGACAGTCACAGGTGAAGGGATTCCAGCTAGTCTCACAGTGGGACAGGCACACGTGAAGGGATTCCAGCATGTCAGATACCGGGACCGTCACTGATGAAAGGATTCCAATCTGTCTCACAGTTGGACAGTCACAGATGAAGGGATTACAGCTTGTCTCACACCGCGACAATCACTGTTAAAGGGATTCCACTATGACTCACATTGGGACTGTCACAAGTAAAGGGATTCCAACTTGTCACACAATCGGACAGTCACAGGTAAAGGGATTCCAGCTTGTCTCACACTGGGACAGTCAGAGGTGAAGCGATTCCAGCTTGTCTCACAATGGGACAGTCACTGGTAAAGGGATTCCAGCTTGACTCACACTGGGACAGTCACAGATGAAGGGATTCCAGCTTGTCTCACACTGGGACAGTCACAGATGAAGGGATTACAGCTTGTCTCACACCGCGACAATCACTGTTAAAGGGATTCCAGTGTGACTCACATTGCGACTGTCACAAGTAAAGGGATTCCAACTTGTCACACAATGGGACAGTCACAGGTAAAGGGATTCCATCTTGTCTCACACTGGGACAGTCAGAGGTGAAGTGATTCCAGCTTTTCACTCGCTGGGAATGTCACAGAGAAAGGGATTCCAGCTTGTCTCATAATGGGACAGTCACAGATGATGGGATTCCAGCTTGTCTCAAACTGGGACAGTCACTGGTAAGGGGATTCCAGCTTGTCTCACACTGGGACAGTCACAGATGAAGGGATTCCAGCTTGTCTCACACTGGGACAGTCACAGATGAAGGGATTCCAGCTTTTCACTTGCTGGGAAGGTCACAGATAAAGGGATTCCAGCTTGTCTCACAATGGGACAGTCACAGGTGAAGGGATTCCAGCTTGTCTCACACTGGGACAGTCAGAGGTGAAGTGATTCCAGCTTTTCACTCGCTGGGAATGTCACAGATAAAGGGATTCCAGCTTGTCTCACAATGGGACAGTCACAGGTGAAGGGATTCCAGCTTGTCTCACACTGGCACAGTCACAGATGAAGGGATTCCAGCTTGTCTCACACTGGGACAGTCACAGATGAAGGGATTCCAGCTTGTCTCACAGTGGGACAGTCAGAGGTGAAGTGATTCCAGCTTTTCCCTCGCTGGGAATGTCACAGATAAAGGGATTCCAGCTTGTCTCACACTGGGACTGTCAGAGGTGAAGTGATTCCAGTTTTCACTCGCTGGGAATGTCACAGATAAAGGGATTCCAGCTTGTCTCACAATGGGACAGTCACAGGTGAAGGGATTCCAGCTAGTCTCACAGTGGGACAGGCACACGTGAAGGGATTCCAGCATGTCAGATACCGGGACCGTCACTGATGAAAGGATTCCAATCTGTCTCACAGTTGGACAGTCACAGATGAAGGGATTACAGCTTGTCTCACACCGCGACAATCACTGTTAAAGGGATTCCACTATGACTCACATTGGGACTGTCACAAGTAAAGGGATTCCAACTTGTCACACAATCGGACAGTCACAGGTAAAGGGATTCCAGCTTGTCTCACACTGGGACAGTCAGAGGTGAAGTGATTCCAGCTTTTCACTCTCTGGGAATGTCACAGATAAAGGGATTCCAGCTTGTCTCACACTGGGACAGTCAGAGGTGAAGTGATTCCAGCTTTTCACTCGCTGGGAATGTCACAGAGAAAGGGATTCCAGCTTGTCTCACAATGGGACAGTCACAGGTGAAGGGATTCCAGCTAGTCTCACAGTGGGACAGGCACACGTGAAGGGATTCCAGCATGTCTGATACCGGGACCGTCACTGATGAAAGGATTCCAATCTGTCTCACAGTTGGACAGTCACAGGTGAAGGGATCTCAGGTTGTCTCACACTGGGACAGTCACAGGTAAATGGATTCCAGATTGTCTCACACTGGGACAGTCACTGGTAAAGGGATTCCAGCTTGACTCACACTGGGACAGTCACAGATGAAGGGATTCCAGCTTGTCTCACACTGGGACAGTCACAGATGAAGGGATTACAGCTTGTCTCACACCGCGACAATCACTGTTAAAGGGATTCCAGTGTGACTCACATTGGGACTGTCACAAGTAAAGGGATTCCAACTTGTCACACAATGGGACAGTCACAGGTAAAGGGATTCCAGCTTGTCTCACACTGGGACAGTCAGAGGTGAAGTGATTCCAGCTTTTCACTCGCTGGGAATGTCACAGATAAGGGGATTCCAGCTTGTCTCACAATGGGACAGTCACAGGTGAAGGGATTCCAGCTTGTATCACACTGGCACAGTCACAGATGAAGGGATTCCAGCTTGTCTCACACTGGGACAGTCACAGATGAAGGGATTCCAGCTTGTCTCACACTGGGACAGTCAGAGGTGAAGTGATTCCAGCTTTTCACTCGCTGGGTATGTCACTGATAAAGGGATTCCAGCTTGTCTCACACTGGGACAGTCAGAGGTGAAGTGATTCCAGCTTTTCACTCGCTGGGAATGTCACAGATAAAGGGATTCCAGCTTGTCTCATAATGGGACAGTCACAGATGATGGGATTCCAGCTTGTCTCAAACTGGGACAGTCACTGGTAAGGGGATTCCAGCTTGTCTCACACTGGGACAGTCACAGATGAAGGGATTCCAGCTTGACTCACACTGGGACAGTCACAGATGAAGGGATTCCAGCTTTTCACTTGCTGGGAAGGTCACAGATAAAGGGATTCCAGCTTGTCTCACAATGGGACAGTCACAGGTGAAGGGATTCCAGCTTGTCTCACACTGGGACAGTCAGAGGTGAAGTGATTCCAGCTTTTCACTTGCTGGGAATGTCACAGATAAAGGGATTCCAGCTTGTCTCACACTGGGACAGTCAGAGGTGAAGTGATTCCAGCTTTTCACTCTCTGGGAATGTCACAGATAAAGGGATTCCAGCTTGTCTCACAATGGGACAGTCACAGGTGAAGGGATTCCAGCTAGTCTCACACTGGGACAGTCAGAGGTGAAGTGATTCCAGCTTTTCACTCGCTGGGAATGTCACAGATAAAGGGATTCCAGCTTGTCTCACACTGGGACAGTCAGAGGTGAAGTGATTCCAGTTTTCACTCGCTGGGAATGTCACAGATAAAGGGATTCCAGCTTGTCTCACAATGGGACAGTCACAGGTGAAGGGATTCCAGCTTGTCTCACACTGGGACAGTCAGAGGTGAAGTGATTCCAGCTTTTCACTCGCTGGGAATGTCACAGATAAAGGGATTCCAGCTTGTCTCACAATGGGACAGTCACAGGTGAAGGGATTCCGGCTTGTCTCACACTGGCACAGTCACAGATGAAGGGATTCCAGCTTGTCTCACACTGGGACAGTCACAGATGAAGGGTTTCCAGCTTGTCTCACACTGGGACAGTCAGAGGTGAAGTGATTCCAGCTTTTCACTCGCTGGGAATGTCACAGATAAGGGGATTCCAGCTTGTCTCACAATGGGACAGTCACAGGTGAAGGGATTCCAGCTTGTCTCACACTGGCACAGTCACAGATGAAGGGATTCCAGCTTGTCTCACACTGGGACAATCACAGATGAAGGGATTCCAGCTTGTCTCACACTGGGACAGTCAGAGGTGAAGTGATTCCAGCTTTTCACTCGCTGGTATGTCACTGATAAAGGGATTCCAGCTTGTCTCACACTGGGACAGTCAGAGGTGAAGTGATTCCAGCTTTTCACTCGCTGGGAATGTCACAGATAAAGGGATTCCAGCTTGTCTCATAATGGGACAGTCACAGATGATGGGATTCCAGCTTGTCTCAAACTGGGACAGTCACTGGTAAGGGGATTCCAGCTTGTCTCACACTGGGACAGTCACAGATGAAGGGATTCCAGCTTGACTCACACTGGGACAGTCACAGATGAAGGGATTCCAGCTTTTCACTTGCTGGGAAGGTGACAGATATAGGGATTCCAGCTTGTCTCACAATGGGACAGTCACAGGTGAAGGGATTCCAGCTTGTCTCACACTGGGACAGTCAGAGGTGAAGTGATTCCAGCTTTTCACTTGCTGGGAATGTCACAGATAAAGGGATTCCAGCTTGTCTCACAATGGGACAGTCACAGGTGAAGGGATTCCAGCTTGTCTCACACTGGCACAGTCACAGATGAAGGGATTCCAGCTTGTCTCACTCTGGGACAGTCACAGATGAAGGGATTCCAGCTTGTCTCACACTGGGACAGTCAGAGGTGAAGTGATTCCAGCTTTTCACTCGCTGGGAATGTCACAGATAAAGGGATTCCAGCTTGTCTCACACTGGGACAGTCAGAGGTGAAGTGATTCCAGTTTTCACTCGCTGGGAATGTCACAGATAAAGGGATTCCAGCTTGTCTCACAATGGGACAGTCACAGGTGAAGGGATTCCAGCTAGTCTCACAGTGGGACAGGCACACGTGAAGGGATTCCAGCATGTCAGATACCGGGACCGTCACTGATGAAAGGATTCCAATCTGTCTCACAGTTGGACAGTCACAGATGAAGGGATTACAGCTTGTCTCACACCGCGACAATCACTGTTAAAGGGATTCCAGTATGACTCACATTGGGACTGTCACAAGTAAAGGGATTCCAACTTGTCACACAATCGGACAGTCACAGGTAAAGGGATTCCAGCTTGTCTCACACTGGGACAGTCAGAGGTGAAGTGATTCCAGCTTTTCACTCTCTGGGAATGTCACAGATAAAGGGATTCCAGCTTGTCTCACACTGGGACAGTCAGAGGTGAAGTGATTCCAGCTTTTCACTCGCTGGGAATGTCACAGAGAAAGGGATACCAGCTTGTCTCACAATGGGACAGTCACAGGTGAAGGGATTCCAGCTAGTCTCACAGTGGGACAGGCACACGTGAAGGGATTCCAGCATGTCTGATACCGGGACCGTCACTGATGAAAGGATTCCAATCTGTCTCACAGTTGGACAGTCACAGGTGAAGGGATCTCAGGTTGTCTCACACTGGGACAGTCACAGGTAAATGGATTCCAGATTGTCTCACACTGGGACAGTCACTGGTAAAGGGATTCCAGGTTGACTCACACTGGGACAGTCACAGATGAAGGGATTCCAGCTTGTCTCACACTGGGACAGTCACAGATGAAGGGATTACAGCTTGTCTCACACCGCGACAATCACTGTTAAAGGGATTTCAGTGTGACTCACATTGGGACTGTCACAAGTAAAGGGATTCCAACTTGTCACACAATGGGACAGTCACAGGTAAAGGGATTCCAGCTTGTCTCACACTGGGACAGTCAGAGGTGAAGTGATTCCAGCTTTTCACTCGCTGGGAATGTCACAGATAAAGGAATTCCAGCTTGTCTCACAATGGGACATTCACAGGTGAAGGGATTCCAGCTTGTCTCACACTGGCACAGTCACAGATGAAGGGATTCCAGCTTTTCTCACACTGGGACAGTCACAGATGAAGGGATTCCAGCTTGTCTCACACTGGGACAGTCAGAGGTGAAGTGATTCCAGCATTTCACTCGCTGGGAATGTCACAGATAAAGGGATTCCAGCTTGTCTCACACTGGGACAGTCAGAGGTGAAGTGATTCCAGCTTTTCACTCGCTGGGAATGTCACAGATAAAGGGATTCCAGCTTGTCTCACAATGGGACAGTCACATGTGAAGGGATTCCAGCTAGTCTCACAGTGGGACAGGCACACGTGAAGGGATTCCAGCATGTCAGATACCGGGACCGTCACTGATGAAAGGATTCCAATCTGTCTCACAGTTGGACAGTCACAGATGAAGGGATTACAGCTTGTCTCACACCGCGACAATCACTGTTAAAGGGATTCCAGTATGACTCACATTGGGACTGTCCCAAGTAAAGGGATTCCAACTTGTCACACAATCGGACAGTCACAGGTAAAGGGATTCCAGCTTGTCTCACACTGGGACAGTCAGAGGTGAAGTGATTCCAGCTTTTCACTCGCTGGGAATGTCACAGATAAAGGGATTCCAGCTTGTCTCACACTGGGACCGTCAGAGGTGAAGTGATTCCAGCTTTTCACTCGCTGGGAATGTCACAGAGAAAGGGATTCCAGCTTGTCTCACAATGGGACAGTCACAGGTGAAGGGATTCCAGCTAGTCTCACAGTGGGACAGGCACACGTGAAGGGATTCCAGCATGTCTGATACCGGGACCGTCACTGATGAAAGGATTCCAATCTGTCTCACAGTTGGACAGTCACAGGTGAAGGGATCTCAGGTTGTCTCACACTGGGACAGTCACAGGTAAATGGATTCCAGATTGTCTCACACTGGGACAGTCACTGGTAAAGGGATTCCAGCTTGACTCACACTGGGACAGTCACAGATGAAGGGATTCCAGCTTGTCTCACACTGGGACAGTCACAGATGAAGGGATTCCAGCTAGTCTCAGAGTGGGACAGGCAGATGTGAACGGATTCCAGCATGTCAGATACCGGGACCGTCACTGATGAAAGGATTCCAATCTGTCTCACAGTTGGACAGTCACAGATGAAGGGATTACAGCTTGTCTCACACCGCGACAATCACTGTTAAAGGGATTCCAGTATGACTCACATTGGGACTGTCACAAGTAAAGGGATTCCAACTTGTCACACAATCGGACAGTCACAGGTAAAGGGATTCCAGCTTGTCTCACACTGGGACAGTCAGAGGTGAAGTGATTCCAGCTTTTCACTCTCTGGGAATGTCACAGATAAAGGGATTCCAGCTTGTCTCACACTGGGACAGTCAGAGGTGAAGTGATTCCAGCTTTTCACTCTCTGGGAATGTCACAGATAAAGGGATTCCAGCTTGTCTCACACTGGGACAGTCACAGATGAAGGGATTCCAGCTTTTCACTCGCTGGGAATGTCACAGAGAAAGGGATTCCAGCTTGTCTCACAATGGGACAGTCACAGGTGAAGGGATTCCAGCTGGTCTCACAGTGGGACAGGCACACGTGAAGGTATTCCAGCATGTCTGATACCGGGACCTTCACTGATGAAAGGATTCCAATCTGTCTCACAGTTGGACAGTCACAGGTGAAGGGATCTCAGGTTGTCTCACACTGGGACAGTCACAGGTAAATGGATTCCAGATTGTCTCACACTGGGACAGTCACTGGTAAAGGGATTCCAGCTTGACTCACACTGGGACAGTCACAGATGAAGGGATTCCAGCTTGTCTCACACTGGGACAGTCACAGATGAAGGGATTACAGCTTGTCTCACACCGCGACAATCACTGTTAAAGGGATTCCAGTGTGACTCACATTGGGACTGTCACAAGTAAAGGGATTCCAACTTGTCACACAATGGGACAGTCACAGGTAAAGGGATTCCATCCTGTCTCACACTGGGACAGTCAGAGGTGAAGTGATTCCAGCTTTTCACTCGCTGGGAATGTCACAGATAAAGGGATTCCAGCTTGTCTCATAATGGGACAGTCACAGATGAAGGGATTCCAGCTTGTCTCAAACTGGGACAGTCACTGGTAAGGGGATTCCAGCTTGTCTCACACTGGGACAGTCACAGATGAAGGGATTCCAGCTTGTCTCACACTGGGACAGTCACAGATGAAGTGATTCCAGCTTTTCACTCGCTGGGAAGGTCACAGATAAAGGGATTCCAGCTTGTCTCACAATGGGACAGTCACAGGTGAAGGGATTCCAGCTTGTCTCACACTGGCACAGTCACAGATGAAGGGATTCCAGCTTGTCTCACACTGGGACAGTCACAGATGAAGGGATTCCAGCTTGTCTCGCACTGGGACAGTCAGAGGTGAAGTGATTCCAGCTTTTCACTCGCTGGGAATGTCACAGATAAAGGGATTCCAGCTTGTCTCACACTGGGACAGTCAGAGGTGAAGTGATTCCAGTTTTCACTCGCTGGGAATGTCACAGATAAAGGGATTCCAGCTTGTCTCACAATGGGACAGTCACAGGTGAAGGGATTCCAGCTAGTCTCACAGTGGGACAAGCACACGTGAAGGGATTCCAGCATGTCAGATACCGGGACCGTCACTGATGAAAGGATTCCAATCTGTCTCACAGTTGGACAGTCACAGATGAAGGGATTACAGCTTGTCTCACACCGCGACAATCACTGTTAAAGGGATTCCAGTATGACTCACATTGGGACTGTCACAAGTAAAGGGATTCCAACTTGTCTCACAATCGGACAGTCACAGGTAAAGGGATTCCAGCTTGTCTCACACTGGGACAGTCAGAGGTGAAGTGATTCCAGCTTTTCACCCGCTGGGAATGTCACAGAGAAAGGGATTCCAGCTTGTCTCACAATGGGACAGTCACAGGTGAAGGGATTCCAGCTAGTCTCACAGTGGGACAGGCACACGTGAAGGGATTCCAGCATGTCTGATACCGGGACCGTCACTGATGAAAGGATTCCAATCTGTCTCACAGTTGGACAGTCACAGGTGAAGGGATCTCAGTTTGTCTCACACTGGGACAGTCACAGGTAAATGGATTCCAGATTGTCTCACACTGGGACAGTCACTGGTAAAGGGATTCCAGCTTGACTCACACTGGGACAGTCACAGATGAAGGGATTCCAGCTTGTCTCACACTGGGACAGTCACAGATGAAGGGATTACAGCTTGTCTCACACCGCGACAGTCACTGTTAAAGGGATTCCAGTGTGACTCACATTGGGACTGTCACAAGTAAAGGGATTCCAACTTGTCACACAATGGGACAGTCACAGGTAAAGGGATTCCATCTTGTCTCACACTGGGACAGTCAGAGGTGAAGTGATTCCAGCTTTTCACTCGCTGGGAATGTCACAGATAAAGGGATTCCAGCTTGTCTCATAATGGGACAGTCACAGATGAAGGGATTCCAGCTTGTCTCAAACTGGGACAGTCACTGGTAAGGGGATTCCAGCTTGTCTCACACTGGGACAGTCACAGATGAAGGGATTCCAGCTTGTCTCACACTGGGACAGTCACAGATGAAGGGATTCCAGCTTTTCACTTGCTGGGAAGGTCAGAGATAAAGGGATTCCAGCTTGTCTCAGAATGGGACAGTCACAGGTGAAGGGATTCCAGCTTGTCTCACACTGGCACAGTCACAGAATAAGGGATTTCAGCTTGTCTCACACTGGGACAGTCAGAGGTGAAGTGATTCCAGCTTTTCACTCGCTGGGAATGTCACAGATAAAGGGATTCCAGCTTGTCTCACAATGGGACAGTCACAGGTGAAGGGATTCCAGCTTGTCTCACACTGGCACAGTCACAGATGAAGGGATTCCAGCTTGTCTCACACTGGGACAGTCACAGATGAAGGGATTCCAGCTTGTCTCGCACTGGGACAGTCAGAGGTGAAGTGATTCCAGCTTTTCACTCGCTGGGAATGTCACAGATAAAGGGATTCCAGCTTGTCTCACACTGGGACAGTCAGAGGTGAACTGATTCCAGTTTTCACTCGCTGGGAATGTCACAGATAAAGGGATTCCAGCTTGTCTCACAATGGGACAGTCACAGGTGAAGGGATTCCAGCTAGTCTCACAGTGGGACAAGCACACGTGAAGGGATTCCAGCATGTCAGATACCGGGACCGTCACTGATGAAAGGATTCCAATCTGTCTCACAGTTGGACAGTCACAGATGAAGGGATTCCAGCTTGTCTCACAATGGGACAGTCACAGGTGAAGGGATTCCAGCTAGTCTCACAGTGGGACAGGCACACGTGAAGGGATTCCAGCATGTCTGATACCGGGACCTTCACTGATGAAAGGATTCCAATCTGTCTCACAGTTGGACAGTCACAGGTGAAGGGATCTCAGTTTGTCTCACACTGGGACAGTCACAGGTAAATGGATTCCAGATTGTCTCACACTGGGACAGTCACTGGTAAAGGGATTCCAGCTTGACTCACACTGGGACAGTCACAGATGAAGGGATTCCAGCTTGTCTCACACTGGGACAGTCACAGATGAAGGGATTACAGCTTGTCTCACACCGCGACAGTCACTGTTAAAGGGATTCCAGTGTGACTCACATTGGGACTGTCACAAGTAAAGGGATTCCAACTTGTCACACAATGGGACAGTCACAGGTAAAGGGATTCCATCTTGTCTCACACTGGGACAGTCAGAGGTGAAGTGATTCCAGCTTTTCACTCGCTGGGAATGTCACAGATAAAGGGATTCCAGCTTGTCTCATAATGGGACAGTCACAGATGAAGGGATTCCAGCTTGTCTCAAACTGGGACAGTCACTGGTAAGGGGATTCCAGCTTGTCTCACACTGGGACAGTCACAGATGAAGGGATTCCAGCTTGTCTCACACTGGGACAGTCACAGATGAAGGGATTCCAGCTTTTCACTTGCTGGGAAGGTCAGAGATAAAGGGATTCCAGCTTGTCTCAGAATGGGACAGTCACAGGTGAAGGGATTCCAGCTTGTCTCACACTGGCACAGTCACAGAATAAGGGATTTCAGCTTGTATCACACTGGGACAATCACAAGTAAAGGGATTCCAGCTTGTCTTACAATGGGACTGTCACAGATGAATGGATTCCAGCTTGTCTCAAACTGGGACAGTCACTGGTAACGGGATTCCAGCTTGTCTCACACTGGGACAGTCACAGATGAAGGGATTCCAGCTTGTCTCACACTGGGACAGTCACAGATGAAGGGATTCCAGCTTGTCTCACACTGGGACAGTCAGAGGTGAAGGGATTCCAGCTTTTCACTTGCTGGGAATGTCACAGATAAAGGGATTCTAGATTGTCTCACACTGGGACAGTCACTGGTAAAGGGATTCCAGCTTGACTCACACTGGGACAGTCACCGATGAAGGGATTCCAGCTTGTCTCACACTGGGACAGTCACAGATGAAGGGATTCCAGCTAGTCTCAGAGTGGGACAGGCACATGTGAAGGGATTCCAGCATGTCTGATACCGGGACCGTCACTGATGAAAGGATTCCAATCTGTCTCACAGTTGGACTGTCATAGGTGAAGGGATTCCAGCTTGTATCACAATGGGACAGTCACAGGTGTAGGGATTCCAGCTTGTCTCACACTGGCACAGTCACAGATGAAGTGATTCCAGCTTGTCTCACACTGGGACAGTCAGAGGTGAAGTGATTCCAGCTTTTCACTCGCTGGGAATGTCACAGATAAAGGGATTCCAGCTTGTCTCACAATGGGACAGTCACAGGTGAAGGGATTCCAGCTAGTCTCACAGTGGGACAGGCACACGTGAAGGGCTTCCAGCATGTCTGATACCGGGACCGTCACTGATGAAAGGATTCCAATCTGTCTCACAGTTGGACAGTCACAGGTGAAGGGATCCCAGGTTGTCTCACACTGGGACAGTCACTGGTAAAGGGATTCCAGCTTGACTCACACTGGGATAGTCACAGATGAAGGGATTCCAGCTTGTCTCACACTGGGACAGTCACAGATGAAGGGATTACAGCTTGTCTCACACCGCGACAGTCACTGCTAAAGGGATTCCAGTGTGACTCACATTGGGACTGTCACAAGTAAAGGGATTCCAACTTGTCACACAATGGGACAGTCACAGGTAAAGGGATTCCAGCTTGTCTCACACTGGGACAGTCAGAGGTGAAGTGATTCCAGCTTTTCACTTGCTGGGAATGTCACAGATAAAGGGATTCCAGCTTTTCTCACAATGGGACAGTCACAGGTGAAGGGATTCCAGCTTGTCTCACACTGGCACAGTCACAGATGAAGGGATGTCAGCTTGTATCACACTGGGACAGTCACAGATGAAGGGATTCCAGCTTGTCTCACAATGGGACAGTCACAGGTGAATGGATTCCAGCTAGTCTCACAGTGGGACAGGCACACGTGAAGGGATTCCAGCATGTCTGATACCGGGACCGTCACTGATGAAAGGATTCCAATCTGTCTCACAGTTGGACAGTCACAGATGAAGGGATTACAGCTTGTCTCACACCGCGACAATCACTGTTAAAGGGATTCCAGTGTGACTCACATTGGGACTGTCACAAGTAAAGGGATTCCAACTTGTCACACAATCGGACAGTCGCAGGTAAAGGGATTCCATCTTGTCTCACACTGGGACAGTCAGAGGTGAAGTGATTCCAGCTTTTCACTCGCTGGGAATGTCACAGATAAAGGGATTCCAGCTTGTCTCATAATGGTACAGTCACAGATGAAGGGATTCCAGCTTGTCTCAAACTGGGACAGTCACTGGTAAGGGGATTCCAGCTTGTCTCACACTGGGACAGTCACAGATGAAGGGATTCCAGCTTGTCTCACACTGGGACAGTCACAGATGAAGGGATTCCAGCTTTTCACTTGCTGGGAAGGTCACAGATAAAGGGATTCCAGCTTGTCTCACAATGGGACAGTGACAGGTGAAGGGATTCCAGCTTGTCTCACACTGGCACAGTCACAGATGAAGGGATTTCAGCTTGTATCACACTGGGACAATCACAAGTAAAGGGATTCCAGCTTGTCTTACAATAGGACTGTCACAGATGAATGGATTCCAGCTTGTCTCAAACTGGGACAGTCACTGGTAACGGGATTCCAGCTTGTCTCACACTGGGACAGTCACAGATGAAGGGATTCCAGCTTGTCTCACACTGGGACAGTCACAGATGAAGGGATTCCAGCTTGTCTCACACTGGGACAGTCAGAGGTGAAGTGATTCCAGCTTTTCACTTGCTGGGAATGTCACAGATAAAGGGATTCTAGATTGTCTCACACTGGGACAGTCACTGGTAAAGGGATTCCAGCTTGACTCACACTGGGACAGTCACAGATGAAGGGATTCCAGCTTGTCTCACACTGGGACAGTCACAGATGAAGGGATTCCAGCTAGTCTCAGAGTGGGACAGGCACACGAGAAGGGATTCCAGCATGTCTGATACCGGGACCATCACTGATGAAAGGATTCCAATCTGTCTCACAGTTGGACTGTCACAGGTGAACGGATTCCAGCTTGTATCACAATGGGACAGTCACAGGTGAAGGGATTCCAGCTTGTCTCACACTGGCACAGTCACAGATGAAGGGATTCCAGCTTGTCTCACACTGGGACAGTCAAAGATGAAGGGATTCCAGCTTGTCTCACACTGGGACAGTCAGAGGGGAAGTGATTCCAGCTTTTCACTCGCTGGGAATGTCACAGATAAAGGGATTCCAGCTTGTCTCACACTGGGACAGTCAGAGGTGAAGTGATTCCAGCTTTTCACTCGCTGGGAATGTCACAGAGAAAGGGATTCCAGCTTGTCTCACAATGGGACAGTCACAGGTGAAGGGATTCCAGCTAGTCTCACAGTTGGACAGTCACAGGTGAAGGGATCTCAGGTTGTCTCACACTGGGACAGTCACAGGTAAATGCATTCCAGATTGTCTCACACTGGGACAGTCACTGGTAAAGGGATTCCAGCTTGACTCACACTGGGACAGTCACAGATGAAGGGATTCCAGCTTGTCTCACACTGGGACAGTCACAGATGAAGGGATTACAGCTTGTCTCACACCGCGACAATCACTGTTAAAGGGATTCCAGTGTGACTCACATTGGGTCTGTCACAAGTAAAGGGATTCCAACTTGTCACACAATGGGACAGTCACAGGTAAAGGGATTCCAGCTTGTCTCACACTGGGACAGTCAGAGGTGAAGTGATTCCAGCTTTTCACTCGCTGGGAATGTCACAGATAAAGGGATTCCAGCTTGTCTCATAATGGGACAGTCACAGATGAAGGGATTCCAGCTTGTCTCAAACTGGGACAGTCACTGGTAAGGGGATTCCAGCTTGTCTCACACTGGGACAGTCACAGATGAAGGGATTCCAGCTTGTCTCACACTGGGACAGTCACAGATGAAGGGATTCCAGCTTTTCACTTGCTGGGAAGGTCACAGGTAAAGGGATTCCAGCTTGTCTCAGAATGGGACAGTCACAGGTGAAGGGATTCCAGCTTGTCTCACACTGGCACAGTCACAGAATAAGGGATTTCAGCTTGTATCACACTGGGACAATCACAAGTAAAGGGATTCCAGCTTGTCTTACAATGGGACTGTCACAGATGAATGGATTCCAGCTTGTCTCAAACTGGGACAGTCACTGGTAACGGGATTCCAGCTTGTCTCACACTGGGACAGTCACAGATGAAGGGATTCCAGCTTGTCTCACACTGGGACAGTCACAGATGAAGGGATTCCAGCTTGTCTCACACTGGGACAGTCAGAGGTGAAGGGATTCCAGCTTTTCACTTGCTGGGAATGTCACAGATAAAGGGATTCTAGATTGTCTCACACTGGGACAGTCACTGGTAAAGGGATTCCAGCTTGACTCACACTGGGACAGTCACCGATGAAGGGATTCCAGCTTGTCTCACACTGGGACAGTCACAGATGAAGGGATTCCAGCTAGTCTCAGAGTGGGACAGGCACATGTGAAGGGATTCCAGCATGTCTGATACCGGGACCGTCACTGATGAAAGGATTCCAATCTGTCTCACAGTTGGACTGTCATAGGTGAAGGGATTCCAGCTTGTATCACAATGGGACAGTCACAGGTGTAGGGATTCCAGCTTGTCTCACACTGGCACAGTCACAGATGAAGTGATTCCAGCTTGTCTCACACTGGGACAGTCAGAGGTGAAGTGATTCCAGCTTTTCACTCGCTGGGAATGTCACAGATAAAGGGATTCCAGCTTGTCTCACAATGGGACAGTCACAGGTGAAGGGATTCCAGCTAGTCTCACAGTGGGACAGGCACACGTGAAGGGCTTCCAGCATGTCTGATACCGGGACCGTCACTGATGAAAGGATTCCAATCTGTCTCACAGTTGGACAGTCACAGGTGAAGGGATCCCAGGTTGTCTCACACTGGGACAGTCACAGGTAAATGGATTCCAGATTGTCTCACACTGGGACAGTCACTGGTAAAGGGATTCCAGCTTGACTCACACTGGGATAGTCACAGATGAAGGGATTCCAGCTTGTCTCACACTGGGACAGTCACAGATGAAGGGATTACAGCTTGTCTCACACCGCGACAGTCACTGCTAAAGGGATTCCAGTGTGACTCACATTGGGACTGTCACAAGTAAAGGGATTCCAACTTGTCACACAATGGGACAGTCACAGGTAAAGGGATTCCAGCTTGTCTCACACTGGGACAGTCAGAGGTGAAGTGATTCCAGCTTTTCACTTGCTGGGAATGTCACAGATAAAGGGATTCCAGCTTTTCTCACAATGGGACAGTCACAGGTGAAGGGATTCCAGCTTGTCTCACACTGGCACAGTCACAGATGAAGGGATGTCAGCTTGTATCACACTGGGACAGTCACAGATGAAGGGATTCCAGCTTGTCTCACAATGGGACAGTCACAGGTGAAGGGATTCCAGCTAGTCTCACAGTGGGACAGGCACACGTGAAGGGATTCCAGCATGTCTGATACCGGGACCGTCACTGATGAAAGGATTCCAATCTGTCTCACAGTTGGACAGTCACAGATGAAGGGATTACAGCTTGTCTCACACCGCGACAATCACTGTTAAAGGGATTCCAGTGTGACTCACATTGGGACTGTCACAAGTAAAGGGATTCCAACTTGTCACACAATCGGACAGTCGCAGGTAAAGGGATTCCATCTTGTCTCACACTGGGACAGTCAGAGGTGAAGTGATTCCAGCTTTTCACTCGCTGGGAATGTCACAGATAAAGGGATTCCAGCTTGTCTCATAATGGTACAGTCACAGATGAAGGGATTCCAGCTTGTCTCAAACTGGGACAGTCACTGGTAAGGGGATTCCAGCTTGTCTCACACTGGGACAGTCACAGATGAAGGGATTCCAGCTTGTCTCACACTGGGACAGTCACAGATGAAGGGATTCCAGCTTTTCACTTGCTGGGAAGGTCACAGATAAAGGGATTCCAGCTTGTCTCACAATGGGACAGTGACAGGTGAAGGGATTCCAGCTTGTCTCACACTGGCACAGTCACAGATGAAGGGATTTCAGCTTGTATCACACTGGGACAATCACAAGTAAAGGGATTCCAGCTTGTCTTACAATAGGACTGTCACAGATGAATGGATTCCAGCTTGTCTCAAACTGGGACAGTCACTGGTAACGGGATTCCAGCTTGTCTCACACTGGGACAGTCACAGATGAAGGGATTCCAGCTTGTCTCACACTGGGACAGTCACAGATGAAGGGATTCCAGCTTGTCTCACACTGGGACAGTCAGAGGTGAAGTGATTCCAGCTTTTCACTTGCTGGGAATGTCACAGATAAAGGGATTCTAGATTGTCTCACACTGGGACAGTCACTGGTAAAGGGATTCCAGCTTGACTCACACTGGGACAGTCACAGATGAAGGGATTCCAGCTTGTCTCACACTGGGACAGTCACAGATGAAGGGATTCCAGCTAGTCTCAGAGTGGGACAGGCACACGAGAAGGGATTCCAGCATGTCTGATACCGGGACCATCACTGATGAAAGGATTCCAATCTGTCTCACAGTTGGACTGTCACAGGTGAACGGATTCCAGCTTGTATCACAATGGGACAGTCACAGGTGAAGGGATTCCAGCTTGTCTCACACTGGCACAGTCACAGATGAAGGGATTCCAGCTTGTCTCACACTGGGACAGTCAAAGATGAAGGGATTCCAGCTTGTCTCACACTGGGACAGTCAGAGGTGAAGTGATTCCAGCTTTTCACTCGCTGGGAATGTCACAGATAAAGGGATTCCAGCTTGTCTCACACTGGGACAGTCAGAGGTGAAGTGATTCCAGCTTTTCACTCGCTGGGAATGTCACAGAGAAAGGGATTCCAGCTTGTCTCACAATGGGACAGTCACAGGTGAAGGGATTCCAGCTAGTCTCACAGTTGGACAGTCACAGGTGAAGGGATCTCAGGTTGTCTCACACTGGGACAGTCACAGGTAAATGCATTCCAGATTGTCTCACACTGGGACAGTCACTGGTAAAGGGATTCCAGCTTGACTCACACTGGGACAGTCACAGATGAAGGGATTCCAGCTTGTCTCACACTGGGACAGTCACAGATGAAGGGATTACAGCTTGTCTCACACCGCGACAATCACTGTTAAAGGGATTCCAGTGTGACTCACATTGGGTCTGTCACAAGTAAAGGGATTCCAACTTGTCACACAATGGGACAGTCACAGGTAAAGGGATTCCAGCTTGTCTCACACTGGGACAGTCAGAGGTGAAGTGATTCCAGCTTTTCACTCGCTGGGAATGTCACAGATAAAGGGATTCCAGCTTGTCTCATAATGGGACAGTCACAGATGAAGGGATTCCAGCTTGTCTCAAACTGGGACAGTCACTGGTAAGGGGATTCCAGCTTGTCTCACACTGGGACAGTCACAGATGAAGGGATTCCAGCTTGTCTCACACTGGGACAGTCACAGATGAAGGGATTCCAGCTTTTCACTTGCTGGGAAGGTCACAGGTAAAGGGATTCCAGCTTGTCTCACAATGGGGCAGTCACAGGTGAAGGGATTCCAGCTTGTCTCACACTGGCACAGTCACAGATGAAGGGATTTCAGCTTGTATCACACTGGGACAATCACAAGTAAAGGGATTCCAGCTTGTCTTACAATGGGACTGTCACAGATGAATGGATTCCAGTTTGTATCACAATGGGACAGTCACAGGTGAAGGGATTCCAGCTTGTCTCACACTGGCACAGTCACAGATGAAGGGATTCCAGCTTGTCTCACACTGGGACAGTCACAGATGAAGGGATTCCAGCATGTCTCACACTGGGACAGTCAGAGGTGAAGTGATTCCAGCTTTTCACTTGCTGGGAATGTCACAGATAAAGGGATTCTAGATTGTCTCACACTGGGACAGTCACTGGTAAAGGGATTCCAGCTTGACTCACACTGGGACAGTCACAGATGAAGGGATTCCAGCTTGTCTCACACTGGGACAGTCACAGATGAAGGGATTCCAGCTAGTCTCAGAGTGGGACAGGCACACGTGAAGGGATTCCAGCATGTCTGATACCGGGACCGTCACTGATGAAAGGATTCCAATCTGTCTCACAGTTGGACTGTCACAGGTGAAGGGATTCCAGCTTGTATCACAATGGGACAGTCACAGGTGAAGGGATTCCAGCTTGTCTCACACTGGCACAGTCACAGATGAAGGGATTCCAGCTTGTCTCACACTGGGACAGTCACAGATGAAGGGATTCCAGCTTGTCTCACACTGGGACAGTCAGAGGTGAAGTGATTCCAGCTTTTCACTCGCTGGGAATGTCACCGATGAAGGGATTCCAGCTTGTCTGACAATGGGACAGTCACAGGTGAAGGGATTCCAGCTAGTCTCACAGTGGGACAGGCACACGTGAAGGGATTCCAGCATGTCTGATACCGGGACCGTCACTGATGAAAGGATTCCAATCTGTCTCACAGTTGGACAGTCACAGGTGAAGGGATCACAGGTTGTCTCACACTGGGACAGTCACAGGTAAATGGATTCCAGATTGTCTCACACTGGGACAGTCACTGTTAAAGGGATTCCAGTGTGACTCACATTGGGACTGTCACAAGTAAAGGGATTCCAACTTGTCACACAATGGGGCAGTCACAGGTAAAGGGATTCCAGCTTGTCTCACTCTGGGACAGTCAGAGTTGAAGTGATTCCAGCTTTTCACTCGCTGGGAATGTCACAGATAAAGGGATTCCAGCTTGTCTCATAATGGGACAGTCACAGATGAAGGGATTCCAGCTTGTCTCAAACTGGACAGTCACTGGTAAAGGGATTCCAGCTTGTCTCACACTGGGACAGTCACAGATGAAGGGATTCCAGCTTGTCTCAGACTGGGACAGTCACAGATGAAGGGATTCCAGCTTGTCTCACACTGGGACAGTCAGAGGTGAAGTGATTCCAGCTTGTCACTCGCTGGGAATGTCACAGATGAAGGGATTCCAGCTTGACTCACACTAGCACAATCACAGATGAAGGGATTCCAGCTTGTATCACACTGGGACAAACACAAGTAAAGGATTCCAGCTTGTCTCACACGGGGACAGTCACAGGTGAAGGGATTCCTGCTAGTCTCACAGTGGGACAGGCACACGTGAAGGGATTCCAGCATGTCTGATACCGGAACCGTCACTGATGAAAGGATTCCAATCTGTCTCACAGTTGGACAGTCACAGGTGAAGGGATCCCAGCTTGTCTCACACTGGGACAGTCACAGGTAAATGGATTCCAGATTGTCTCACACTGGTACAGTCACTGGTAAAGGGATTCCAGCTTGACTCACACTGGGACAGTCACAGATGAAGGGATTCCAGCTTGTCTCACATTGGGACGGTCACAGATGAAGGGATTCCAGCTTTTCACTTGCTGGGAATGTCACAGATAAAGGGATTCCAGCTTGTCTCACAATGCGACAGTCACAGGTGAAGGGATTCCAGCATGTCTCACACTGGCACAGTCACAGATGAAGGGATTTCAGCTTGTATCACACTGGGACAATCACAAGCAAAGGGATTCCAGCTTGTCTCACACTGGGACTGTCAGAGGTGAAGTGATTCCAGCTTTTCACTCGCTGGGAATGTCACAGATAAAGGGATCCCAGCTTGTCTAACAATGGGACAGTCACAGGTGAAGGGATCCCAGCTTGTCTCACACTGGGACAGTCACAGGTAAATGGATTCCAGATTGTCTCACACTGGGACAGTCAAAGGTAAAGGGATTCCAGCCTGTCTCACACTGGGACAGACACAGGTGAAGGGATCCCATCTTGTCTCACACTGGGACAGTCAGAGGTGAAGGAATTCAGGCTTGTCTCAAACTGGGACAGTTAGAGGTAATGGGATTTCATCTTGTTCCTCACTGGGTCAGCAACAGGTGAAGGGATTCCGACTTGTCACAGCCTGGGACAGTCACAGGTAAAGGGATTCCCGCTTGTCACACAATGGGACAGTCACAGGTAAAGGGATTCCCGCTTGTCTCACAATGGGACAGTCACATGTAAATGGATTCCAGCTTGTCTCACAATGGGACAGTCACTGGTAAAGGGATTCCAGCTTGACTCACACTGGGACAGTCACAGATGAAGGGATTCCAGCTTGTCTCACACTGGGACAGTCACAGATGAAGGGATTCCTGCTTGTATCACACTGCGACAATCACAAGTAAAGGGATTCCAGCTTGTCTCACACTGGGACAGTCAGAGGTGAAGTGATTCCAGCTTTTCACTCGCTGGGAATGTCACAGATAAAGGGATTCCAGCTTGTCTCACAATGGGACAGTCACAGGTGAAGGGATTCCAGCTTGTCTCACACTGGCACAGTCACAGATGAAGGGATTTCAGCTTGTATCACACTGGGACAGTCACAGATGAAGGGATTCTAGCTTGTCTCACAATGGGACAGTCACAGGTGAAGGGATTTCAGCTAGTCTCACAGTGGGACAGGCACACGTGAAGGGATTCCAGCATGTCTGATACCGTGACCGTCACTGATGAAAGGATTCCAATCTGTCTCACAGTTGGACAGTCACAGGTGAAGGGATCCCAGCTTGTCTCACACTGGGACAGTCACAGGTAAATGGATTCCAGCTTGTCTCACACTGGGACAGTCAGAGGTGAAGGAATTCAGGCTTGTCTCAAACTTGGACAGTCAGAGGTAAAGGGATTACATCTTGTTCCACACTGGGTCAGCAACAGGTGAAGGGATTCCGACTTGTCACAGCCTGGGACAGTCACAGGTAAAGGGATTCCCGCTTGTCACACAATGGGACAGTCACAGGTAAACTGATTCCAGCTTGTCTCACACTGGGACAGGCACAGGTAAAGGGATTACAGCTTGTTCCACACTGGGCAGCCACAAGTGAAGGGATTCCAGCTTGTCTTAGACTGGGATCGTTACTGATGAATGTATTCCAATTTGTCTCACACTGGGACTTTCACAGATGAAGGCATTCCAGCTTGTCTCACACTGCGAGAGCAACAGGTAAAGGAATTCCAGCTTGTCTCACACTGGGACATTCACAGATGAAGAGATTCCAGCTGGTCTCACACAGGGGCTGGTCACAGATGAAGCGATTCCAGCTTTTCACTTGCTGGGAATGTCACAGATAAAGGGATTCCAGCTTGTCTCACAATGCGACAGTCACAGGTGAAGGGATTCCAGCATGTCTCACACTGGCACAGTCACAGATGAAGGGATTTCAGCTTGTATCACACTGGGACAATCACAAGCAAAGGGATTCCAGCTTGTCTCACACTGGGACTGTCAGAGGTGAAGTGATTCCAGCTTTTCACTCGCTGGGAATGTCACAGATAAAGGGATCCCAGCTTGTCTAACAATGGGACAGTCACAGGTGAAGGGATCCCAGCTTGTCTCACACTGGGACAGTCACAGGTAAATGGATTCCAGATTGTCTCACACTGGGACAGTCAAAGGTAAAGGGATTCCAGCCTGTCTCACACTGGGACAGACACAGGTGAAGGGATCCCATCTTGTCTCACACTGGGACAGTCAGAGGTGAAGGAATTCAGGCTTGTCTCAAACTGGGACAGTTAGAGGTAATGGGATTTCATCTTGTTCCTCACTGGGTCAGCAACAGGTGAAGGGATTCCGACTTGTCACAGCCTGGGACAGTCACAGGTAAAGGGATTCCCGCTTGTCACACAATGGGACAGTCACAGGTAAAGGGATTCCCGCTTGTCTCACAATGGGACAGTCACATGTAAATGGATTCCAGCTTGTCTCACAATGGGACAGTCACTGGTAAAGGGATTCCAGCTTGACTCACACTGGGACAGTCACAGATGAAGGGATTCCAGCTTGTCTCACACTGGGACAGTCACAGATGAAGGGATTCCTGCTTGTATCACACTGCGACAATCACAAGTAAAGGGATTCCAGCTTGTCTCACACTGGGACAGTCAGAGGTGAAGTGATTCCAGCTTTTCACTCGCTGGGAATGTCACAGATAAAGGTATTCCAGCTTGTCTCACAATGGGACAGTCACAGGTGAAGGGATTCCAGCTTGTCTCACACTGGCACAGTCACAGATGAAGGGATTTCAGCTTGTATCACACTGGGACAGTCACAGATGAAGGGATTCTAGCTTGTCTCACAATGGGACAGTCACAGGTGAAGGGATTTCAGCTAGTCTCACAGTGGGACAGGCACACGTGAAGGGATTCCAGCATGTCTGATACCGTGACCGTCACTGATGAAAGGATTCCAATCTGTCTCACAGTTGGACAGTCACAGGTGAAGGGATCCCAGCTTGTCTCACACTGGGACAGTCACAGGTAAATGGATTCCAGCTTGTCTCACACTGGGACAGTCAGAGGTGAAGGAATTCAGGCTTGTCTCAAACTTGGACAGTCAGAGGTAAAGGGATTACATCTTGTTCCACACTGGGTCAGCAACAGGTGAAGGGATTCCGACTTGTCACAGCCTGGGACAGTCACAGGTAAAGGGATTCCCGCTTGTCACACAATGGGACAGTCACAGGTAAACTGATTCCAGCTTGTCTCACACTGGGACAGGCACAGGTAAAGGGATTACAGCTTGTTCCACACTGGGCAGCCACAAGTGAAGGGATTCCAGCTTGTCTTAGACTGGGATCGTTACTGATGAATGTATTCCAATTTGTCTCACACTGGGACTTTCACAGATGAAGGCATTCCAGCTTGTCTCACACTGCGAGAGCAACAGGTAAAGGAATTCCAGCTTGTCTCACACTGGGACATTCACAGATGAAGAGATTCCAGCTGGTCTCACACAGGGGCTGGTCACAGATGAAGCGATTCCAGCTTGTCTCACAATGGGACAGTCACTGGTAAAGGGATTCCAGCTTGTCTCACACTGGCACAGTCACTGATGAAGGGATTCCAGCTTGTCTCACACTGGCACAGTCACAGATGATGGGATTCCAGCTTGTATCACACTGCGACAATCACAAGTAAAGGGATTCCAGCTTGTCTCACACTGGGACAGTCAGAGGTGAAGTGATTCCAGCTTTTCACTCGCTGGGAATGTCACAGATAAAGGGATTCCAGCTTGTCTCACAATGGGACAGTCACAGGTGAAGGGATTCCAGCTAGTCTCACAGTGGGACAGGCACATGTGAAGGGATTCCAGCATGTCTGATACCGGGACCGTCACTGATGAAAGGATTCCAATCTGTCTCACAGTTGGACAGTCACAGGTGAAGGGATCCCAGCTTGTCTCACACTGGGACAGTCACAGGTAAATGGATTCCAGCTTGTCTCACACTGGGACAGTCAGAGGTGAAGGAATTCAGGCTTGTCTCAAACTTGTACAGTCAGAGGTAAAGGGATTACATCTTGTTCCACACTGGGTCAGCAACAGGTGAAGGGATTCCGACTTGTCACACAATGGGACAGTCACAGGTAAAGGGATTCCCGCTTGTCTCACAATGGGACAGTCACAGGTAAACTGATTCCAGCTTGTCTCACACTGGGACAGGCACAGGTAAAGTGATTACAGCTTGTTCCACACTGGGCAGCCACAAGTGAAGGGATTCCAGCTTGTCTTAGACTGGGATCGTTACTGATGAATGTATTCCAATTTGTCTCACACTGGGACTTTCACAGATGAAGGCATTCCAGCTTGTCTCACACTGAGAGAGCAACAGGTAAAGGAATTCCAGCTTGTCTCACACTGGGACTTTCACAGATGAAGGGATTCCAGCTTGTCTCACACTGGGAGAGCAACAGGTAAAGGGATTCAAGCTTGTCTCATTCTGGGAATGTCACAGATGAAGGACTTCCAGCTTGACTCACACTGGGACATTCACAGATGAAGAGATTCCAGCTGGTCTCACACAGGGGCTGGTCACAGATGAAGCGATTCCAGCTTGTCTCACAATGGGACAGTCACTGGTAAAGGGATTCCAGCTTGTCTCACACTGCGACAGTCACAGTCAAAAGGGATTACAGCTTGTCTGAAACTGGGACAGTCGCAGGTGAAGGGATTACAACTTATATCACACTGTGACAGCCACAGCTAAAGGGATTCCATCTTGTCTCACACTTGGACAGTCACAGATGAAGGGATTACAGCTTGTCTCACACCGCGACAGTCACTGTTAAAGGGATTCCAGCGTGACTCACATTGGGACAGTCACAAGTAAAGGGATTCCAACTTGTCTCACATTGGGACAGTCACAAGTAAAGGGATTCCAACTTGACTCACACTGGGACAGTCACAGATGAAGGGATTCCAGCTTGTCTCACACTGGGACAGTCACAGATGAAGGGATTCCAGCTTGTCTCACACTAGCACAATCACAGATGAAGGGATTCCAGCTTGTATCACACTGGGACAAACACAAGTAATGGATTCCAGCTTGTCTCACACGGGGACAGTCACAGGTGAAGGGATTCCTGCTAGTCTCACAGTGGGACAGGCACACGTGAAGGGATTCCAGCATGTCTGATACCGGAACCGTCACTGATGAAAGGATTCCAATCTGTCTCACAGTTGGACAGTCACAGGTGAAGGGATCCCAGCTTGTCTCACACTGGGACAGTCACAGGTAAATGGATTCCAGATTGTCTCACACTGGTACAGTCACTGGTAAAGGGATTCCAGCTTGACTCACACTGGGACAGTCACAGATGAAGGGATTCCAGCTTGTCTCACATTGGGACGGTCACAGATGAAGGGATTCCAGCTTTTCACTTGCTGGGAATGTCACAGATAAAGGGATTCCAGCTTGTCTCACAATGCGACAGTCACAGGTGAAGGGATTCCAGCATGTCTCACACTGGCACAGTCACAGATGAAGGGATTTCAGCTTGTATCACACTGGGACAATCACAAGCAAAGGGATTCCAGCTTGTCTCACACTGGGACTGTCAGAGGTGAAGTGATTCCAGCTTTTCACTCGCTGGGAATGTCACAGATAAAGGGATCCCAGCTTGTCTCACAATGGGACAGTCACAGGTGAAGGGATCCCAGCTTGTCTCACACTGGGACAGTCACAGGTAAATGGATTCCAGATTGTCTCACACTGGGACAGTCAAAGGTAAAGGGATTCCAGCCTGTCTCACACTGGGACAGACACAGGTGAAGGGATCCCATCTTGTCTCACACTGGGACAGTCAGAGGTGAAGGAATTCAGGCTTGTCTCAAACTGGGACAGTTAGAGGTAATGGGATTACATCTTGTTCCTCACTGGGTCAGCAAGAGGTGAAGGGATTCCGACTTGTCACAGCCTGGGACAGTCACAGGTAAAGGGATTCCCGCTTGTCACACAATGGGACAGTCACAGGTAAAGGGATTCCCGCTTGTCTCACAATGGGACAGTCACAGGTAAACTGATTCCAGCTTGTCTCACACTGGGCAGCCACAAGTGAAGGGATTCCAGCTTGTCTTAGACTGGGATCATTACTGATGAATGTATTCCAATTTGTCTCACACTGGGCAGCCACAGGTAAAGGAATTCCAGCTTGTCTCACACTGGGACATTCACAGATGAAGAGATTCCAGCTGGTCTCACACAGGGGCTGGTCACAGATGAAGCGATTCCAGCTTGTCTCACAATGGGACAGTCACTGGTAAAGGGATTCCAGCTTGTCTCACACTGGCACAGTCACTGATGAAGGGATTCCAGCTTGTCTCACACTGGCACAGTCACAGATGATGGGATTCCAGCTTGTCTCACACTGGCACAGTCACAGATGAAGGGATTCCAGCTTGTATCACACTGGGACAAACACAAGTAAAGGATTCCAGCTTGTCTCACAATGGGACAGTCACTGGTAAAGGGATTCCAGCTTGTCTCACACTGGCACAGTCACTGATGAAGGGATTCCAGCTTGTCTCACACTGGCACAGTCACAGATGATGGGATTCCAGCTTGTATCACACTGCGACAATCACAAGTAAAGGGATTCCAGCTTGTCTCACACTGGGACAGTCAGAGGTGAAGTGATTCCAGCTTTTCACTCGCTGGGAATGTCACAGATAAAGGGATTCCAGCTTGTCTCACAATGGGACAGTCACAGGTGAAGGGATTCCAGCTAGTCTCACAGTGGGACAGGCACATGTGAAGGGATTCCAGCATGTCTGATACCGGGACCGTCACTGATGAAAGGATTCCAATCTGTCTCACAGTTGGACAGTCACAGGTGAAGGGATCCCAGCTTGTCTCACACTGGGACAGTCACAGGTAAATGGATTCCAGCTTGTCTCACACTGGGACAGTCAGAGGTGAAGGAATTCAGGCTTGTCTCAAACTTGTACAGTCAGAGGTAAAGGGATTACATCTTGTTCCACACTGGGTCAGCAACAGGTGAAGGGATTCCGACTTGTCACACAATGGGACAGTCACAGGTAAAGGGATTCCCGCTTGTCTCACAATGGGACAGTCACAGGTAAACTGATTCCAGCTTGTCTCACACTGGGACAGGCACAGGTAAAGTGATTACAGCTTGTTCCACACTGGGCAGCCACAAGTGAAGGGATTCCAGCTTGTCTTAGACTGGGATCGTTACTGATGAATGTATTCCAATTTGTCTCACACTGGGACTTTCACAGATGAAGGCATTCCAGCTTGTCTCACACTGAGAGAGCAACAGGTAAAGGAATTCCAGCTTGTCTCACACTGGGACTTTCACAGATGAAGGGATTCCAGCTTGTCTCACACTGGGAGAGCAACAGGTAAAGGGATTCAAGCTTGTCTCATTCTGGGAATGTCACAGATGAAGGACTTCCAGCTTGTCTCACACTGGGACATTCACAGATGAAGAGATTCCAGCTGGTCTCACACAGGGGCTGGTCACAGATGAAGCGATTCCAGCTTGTCTCACACTGGCACAGTCACTGGTAAAGGGATTCCAGCTTGTCTCACACTGGGACAGTCACAGATGACGGGATTCCAGTTTGTCTCACACTGGGACAGTCACAGGTAAAGGGATTCCAGCTTGTCACCCACTTGGACAGTCACACATGAAGGGATTACAGCTTGTCTCACACCACGACATTCACAGTTAAAGGGATTCCAGCGTGACTCACATTGGGACAGTCACAAGTAAAGGGATTCCAACTTGTCTCACAATGGGACAGTCACTGGTAAAGGGATTCCAGCTTGACTCACACTGGGACAGTCACAGATGAAGGGATTCCAGCTTGTCTCACACTGGGACAGTCACAGATGAAGGGATTCCAGCTTGTCTCACACTAGCACAATCACAGATGAAGGGATTCCAGCTTGTATCACACTGGGACAAACACAAGTAAAGGATTCTAGCTTGTCTCACACGGGGACAGTCACAGGTGAAGGGATTCCTGCTAGTCTCACAGTGGGACAGGCACACGTGAAGGGATTCCAGCATGTCTGATACCGGAACCGTCACTGATGAAAGGATTCCAATCTGTCTCACAGTTGGACAGTCACAGGTGAAGGGATCCCAGCTTGTCTCACACTGGGACAGTCACAGGTAAATGGATTCCAGATTGTCTCACACTGGTACAGTCACTGGTAAAGGGATTCCAGCTTGACTCACACTGGGACAGTCACAGATGAAGGGATTCCAGCTTGTCTCACATTGGGACGGTCACAGATGAAGGGATTCCAGCTTTTCACTTGCTGGGAATGTCACAGATAAAGGGATTCCAGCTTGTCTCACAATGCGACAGTCACAGGTGAAGGGATTCCAGCATGTCTCACACTGGCACAGTGACAGATGAAGGGATTTCAGCTTGTATCACACTGGGACAATCACAAGCAAAGGGATTCCAGCTTGTCTCACACTGGGACTGTCAGAGGTGAAGTGATTCCAGCTTTTCACTCGCTGGGAATGTCACAGATAAAGGGATCCCAGCTTGTCTCACAATGGGACAGTCACAGGTGAAGGGATCCCAGCTTGTCTCACACTGGGACAGTCACAGGTAAATGGATTCCAGATTGTCTCACACTGGGACAGTCAAAGGTAAAGGGATTCCAGCCTGTCTCACACTGGGACAGACACAGGTGAAGGGATCCCATCTTGTCTCACACTGGGACAGTCAGAGGTGAAGGAATTCAGGCTTGTCTCAAACTGGGACAGTTAGAGGTAATGGGATTACATCTTGTTCCTCACTGGGTCAGCAACAGGTGAAGGGATTCCGACTTGTCACAGCCTGGGACAGTCACAGGTAAAGGGATTCCCGCTTGTCACACAATGGGACAGTCACAGGTAAAGGGATTCCCGCTTGTCTCACAATGGGACAGTCACAGGTAAACTGATTCCAGCTTGTCTCACACTGGGCAGCCACAAGTGAAGGGATTCCAGCTTGTCTTAGACTGGGATCATTACTGATGAATGTATTCCAATTTGTCTCACACTGGGACTTTCACAGATGAAGGCATTCCAGCTTGTCTCACACTGCGAGAGCAACAGGTAAAGGAATTCCAGCTTGTCTCACACTGGGACATTCACAGATGAAGAGATTCCAGCTGGTCTCACACAGGGGCTGGTCACAGATGAAGCGATTCCAGCTTGTCTCACACTGGCACAGTCACTGGTAAAGGGATTCCAGCTTGTCTCACACTGGGACAGTCACAGGCAAAGGGATTCAGCTTGTCTGGATCTGGGACAGTCGCAGGTGAAGGGATTACAACTTATATCACACTGTGACAGCCACAGCTAAAGGGATTCCATCTTGTCTCACAATGGGACATTCACAAGTAAAGGGATTCCAGCTTGTCTCCGACTGGGACAGTCACAGGTGAAGTAATTCCGGCTTGTCTCACACTGGGGCAGTCACAGATGACGGGATTCCAGTTTGTCTCACACTGGGACAGTCACAGATGAAGGGATTCCAGCTTGTCACCCACTTGGACAGTCACAGATGAAGGGATTACAGCTTGTCTCACACCACGACAGTCACTGTTAAAGGGATTCCAGCGTGACTCACATTGGGACAGTCACAAGTAAAGGGATTCCAACTTGTCACACAATGGGACAGTCACATGTAAATGGATTCCAGCTTGTCTCACAATGGGACAGTCACTGGTAAAGGGCTTCCAGCTTGACTCACACTGGGACAGTCACAGATGAAGGGATTCCAGCTTGTCTCACACTGGGACAGTCACAGATAAAGGGATTCCAGCTTGTCTCACACTGGCACAGTCACAGATGAAGGGATTCCAGCTTGTATCACACTGGGACAAACACAAGTAAAGGATTCCAGCTTGTCTCACACTGGGACAGTTACAGGTGAAGGGATTCCTGCTAGTCTCACAGTGGGACAGGCACACGTGAAGGGATTCCAGCATGTCTGATACCGGGACCGTCACTGATGAAAGGATTCCAATCTGTCTCACAGTTGGACAGTCACAGGTGAAGGGATCCCAGCTTGTCTCACACTGGGACAGTCACAGGTAAATGGATTCCAGATTGTCTCACACTGGGACAGTTACTGGTAAAGGGATTCCAGCTTGACTCACACTGGGACAGTCACAGATGAAGGGATTCCAGCTTGTCTCACACTGGGACAGTCACAGATGAAGGGATTCCAGCTAGTCTCACAGTGGGACAGGCACACGTGAAGGGATTCCAGCATGTCTGATACCGGGACCGTCACTGATGAAAGGATTCCAATCTGTTTCACAGTTGGACAGTCCCAGGTGAAGGGATCCCAGCTTGTCTCACACTGGGACAGTCACAGGTAAATGGATTCCAGATTGTCTCACACTGGGATAGTTACTGGTAAAGGGATTCCAGCTTGACTCACACTGGGACAGTCACAGATGAAGGGATTCCAGCTTGTCTCACACTGGGACAGTCACAGATGAAGGGATTCCAGCTTGTCTCACACTGGCACAGTCACAGATGAAGAGATTCCTGCTTGTATCACACTGCGACAATCACAAGTAAAGGGATTCCAGCTTGTCTCACACTGGGACAGTCAGAGGTGAAGTGATTCCAGCTTTTCACTCGCTGGGAATGTCACAGATAAAGGGATTCCAGCTTGTCTCACAACGGGACAGTCACAGGTGAAGGGATTCCAGCTTGTCTCACACTGGCACAGTCACAGATGAAGGGATTTCAGCTTGTATCACACTGGGACAGTCACAGATGAAGGGATTCTAGCTTGTCTCACAATGGGACAGTCACAGGTGAAGGGATTTCAGCTAGTCTCACAGTGGGACAAGGACACGTGAAGGGATTCCAGCATGTCTGATACCGGGACCGTCACTGATGAAAGGATTCCAATCTGTCTCACAGTTGGACAGTCACAGGTGAAGGGATCCCAGCTTGTCTCACACTGGGACAGTCACAGGTAAATGGATTCCAGCTTGTCTCACACTGGGACAGTCAGAGGTGAAGGAATTCAGGCTTGTCTCAAACTTGGACAGTCAGAGGTAAAGGGATTACATCTTGTTCCACACTGGGTCAGCAACAGGTAAAGGGATTCAAGCTTGTCTCATTCTGGGAAAGTCACAGATGAAGGAATTCCAGCTTGTCTCACACTGGGACAGTCACAGGTAAACTGATTCCAGCTTGTCTCACACAGGGACAGTCACAGGTAAAGTGATTACAGCCTGTTTCACACTGGGCAGCCACAAGTGAAGGGATTCCAGCTTGTCTTAGACTGGGATCGTTACTGATGAATGTATTCCAATTTGTCTCAAACTGGGACTTTCACAGATGAAGGCATTCCAGCTTGTCTCACACTGCGAGAGCAACAGGTAAAGGAATTCCAGCTTGTCTCACACTGGGACATTCACAGATGAAGAGATTCCAGCTGGTCTCACACAGGGGCTGGTCACAGATGAAGCGATTCCAGCTTGTCTCACAATGGGACAGTCACTGGTAAAGGGATTCCAGCTTGTCTCACACTGGCACAGTCACTGATGAAGGGATTCCAGCTTGTCTCACACTGGCACAGTCACAGATGATGGGATTCCAGCTTGTATCACACTGCGACAATCACAAGTAAAGGGATTCCAGCTTGTCTCACACTGGGACAGTCAGAGGTGAAGTGATTCCAGCTTTTCACTCGCTGGGAATGTCACAGATAAAGGGATTCCAGCTTGTCTCACAATGGGACAGTCACAGGTGAAGGGATTCCAGCTAGTCTCACAGTGGGACAGGCACATGTGAAGGGATTCCAGCATGTCTGATACCGGGACCGTCACTGATGAAAGGATTCCAATCTGTCTCACAGTTGGACAGTCACAGGTGAAGGGATCCCAGCTTGTCTCACACTGGGACAGTCACAGGTAAATGGATTCCAGATTGTCTCACACTGGGACAGTCAAGGGTAAAGGGATTCCAGCCTGTCTCACACTGGGACATTCAGAGGTAAAGGGATTACATCTTGTTCCACACTGGGTCAGCAACAGGTGAAGGGATTCCGACTTGTCACAGCCTGGGACAGTCACAGGTAAAGGGATTCCAGCTTGTCTCACAATGGGACAGTCACAGGTAAACTGATTCCAGCTTGTCTCACACTGGGACAGGCAAAGGTAAAGTGATTACAGCTTGTTCCACACTGGGCAGCCACAAGTGAAGGGATTCCAGCTTGACTTAGACTGGGATCGTTACTGATGAATGTATTCCAATTTGTCTCACACTGGGACTTTCACAGATGAAGGGATTCCAGCTTGTCTCACACTGGGAGAGAAACAGGTAAAGGGATTCAAGCTTGTCTCATTCTGGGACAGTCACAGATGCAGGGATTACAGCTTGTATCACACTGGGACAATCACAAGTAAAGGGATTCCAGCTTGTCTCACACTGGGACAGTCACAGGTGAAGGGATTCCTGCTAGTCTCACAGTGGGACAGGCACACGTGAAGGGATTCCAGCATGTCTGATACCGGGACCGTCACTGATGAAAGGATTCCAATCTGTCTCACAGTTGGACAGTCACAGGTGAAGGGATCCCAGCTTGTCTCACACTGGGACAGTCACAGGTAAATGGATTCCAGATTGTCTCACACTGGGACAGTCAAGGGTAAAGGGATTCCAGCCTGTCTCACACTGGGACAGACACAGGTGAAGGGATCCCATCTTGTCTCACACTGGGACAGTCACAGGTAAATGGATCCCAGCTTGTCTCACACTGGGACAGTCAGAGGTGAAGGAATTCAGGCTTGTCTCAGACTGGGACAGTCAGAGGTAAAGGGATTACATCTTGTTCCACACTGGGTCAGCAACACGTGAAGGGATTCCGACTTGTCACAGCCTGGGACAGTCACAGGGAAAGGGATTCCGGCTTGTCACACAATGGGACAGTCACAGTTAAACTGATTCCAGCTTGTCTTAGACAGGGATCGTTACTAATGAATGTATTCCAATTTGTCTCACACTGGGACTTTCACAGATGAAGGGATTCCAGCTTGTCTCACACTGGGAGAGCAACAGGTAAAGGGATTCAAGCTTGTCTCATTCTGGGAAAGTCACAGATGAAGGAATTCCAGCTTGTCTCACACTGGGACAGTCACAGGTAAGCTGATTCCAGCTTGTCTCACACAGGGACAGTCACAGGTAAAGTGATTACAGCCTGTTTCACACTGGGCAGCCACAAGTGAAGGGATTCCAGCTTGTCTTAGACTGGGATCGTTACTGATGAATGTATTCCAATTTGTCTCAAACTGGGACTTTCACAGATGAAGGCATTCCAGCTTGTCTCACACTGCGAGAGCAACAGGTAAAGGAATTCCAGCTTGTCTCACACTGGGACATTCACAAATGAAGATATTCCAGCTGGTCTCACACAGGGGCTGGTCAGAGATGAAGCGATTCCAGCTTGTCTCACACTGGGACAGTCACAGGTGAATGGATTCCAGCATCTTTCACACTGGGACAGTCACTGGTAAAGGGATTCCAGCTTGTCTTACATTGGGACCGTCACAGGTAAAGGCATTCCAGCTTGTCTCATACTGGGACAGCCACAGGAAAAGATATTCCAACTGGTACCACTCTGAGACAGTCACAGGTAAAAGGATTCCAGCTTGTCTCACACTCGGACTGACTGAGGTAGAGGGATTCAGCTTGTCGCAAACTGGGACACTCACAGGTAAAGTTATTCAGCTTGTCTTTCACTGGGAGACTCACAGGTAAAGGGATTCAAACTAGTCTCACACTGGGACGGTCACTGATGAAGGGATTCCAATTTGTCTCTCACTTGTACCGCAACAGGAAAATTAATTCCAGCTTGTCTCACACTGGGACAGGCACAGGTGAATGGATTCCAGATAATCTCACACTGGGACAGTCACAGATGAAGTGATTAGCTTGTCTCACAATGGGTCTGTCACAGATGAATGGATTCCAGTTTGTCTCACACTGGCACAGTCACTGGTAAAGGGATTCCAGCTTGTCTCACACTGGGACAGTCACAGATGAAGGGATTCCAGCTTGTCTCACACTGGCACAGTCACAGATGAAGGGATTCCAGCTTGTATCACACTGCGACAATCACAAGTAAAGGGATTCCAGCTTGTCTCACACTGGGACAGTCAGAGGTGAAGTGATTCCAGCTTTTCACTCGCTGGGAATGTCACAGATAAAGGGATTCCAGCTTGTCTCACAATGGGACAGTCACAGGTGAAGGGATTCCAGCTAGTCTCACAGTGGGACAGGCACACGTGAAGGGATTCCAGCATGTCTGATACCGGGACCGTCACTGATGAAAGGATTCCAATCTGTCTCACAGTTGGACATCACAGATGAAGGGATTACAGCTTGTCTCACACCACGACAGTCACTGTTAAAGGGATTCCAGCGTGACTCACATTGGGACAGTCACAAGTAAAGGGATTCCAACTTGTCACACAATGGGACAGTCACATGTAAATGGATTCCAGCTTGTCTCACATTGGGACAGTCACAGGTAAAGGGATTCCAGCTTGTCTCACAATGGGGCAGTCACAGGTGAAGCGATTCCTGCTTGTCTCACACTGGGGCCGTCACAGGTGAAGTGATTCCAGCTTGTCTCAAACTGGGACAGTCACTGGTAAAGGGATTCCAGCTTGACTCATACTGGGACAGTCACAGATGAAGGGATTCCAGCTTGTCTCACACTGGGACAGTCACAGATGAAGGGATTCCAGCTTGTCTCACACTGGGACAGTCACAGATGAAGGGATTACAGCTTGTCTCACACCTCGACAGTCGCAGATGAAGGGATTCCAGCATGTATCACACTGGGACAATCACAAGTAAAGGGATTCCAGCTTGTCTCACAATGGGACAGTCACAGGTGAAGGGATTCCTGCTAGTCTCACAGTGGGACAGGCACACGTGAAGGGATTCCAGCATGTCTGATACCGGGACCGTCACTGATGAAAGGATTCCAATCTGTCTCACAGTTGGACAGTCACAGGTGAAGGGTTCCCAGCTTGTCTCACACTGGGACAGTCACAGGTAAATGGATTCCAGATTGTCTCACACTGGGACAGTCAAGGGTAAAGGGATTCCAGCCTGTCTCACACTGGGACAGACACAGGTGAAGGGATCCCATCTTGTCTCACACTGGGACAGTCACAGGTAAATGGATCCCAGCTTGTCTCACACTGGGACAGTCAGAGGTGAAGGAATTCAGGCTTGTCTCAGACTGGGACAGTCAGAGGTAAAGGGATTGCATCTTGTTCCACACTGGGTCAGCAACACGTGAAGGGATTCCGACTTGTCACAGCCTGGGACAGTCACAGGTAAAGGGATTCCGGCTTGTCACACAATCGGACAGTCACAGTTAAACTGATTCCAGCTTGTCTTAGACAGGGATCGTTACTAATGAATGTATTCCAATTTGTCTCACACTTGGACTTTCACAGATGAAGGGATTCCACCTTGTCTCACACTGGGAGAGCAACAGGTAAAGGGATTCAAGCTTGTCTCATTCTGGGAAAGTCACAGATGAAGGAATTCCAGCTTGACTCACACTGGGACAGTCACAGGTAAACTGATTCCAGCTTGTCTCACACAGGGACAGTAACAGGTAAAGTGATTACAGCCTGTTTCACACTGGGCAGCCACAAGTGAAGGGATTCCAGCTTGTCTTAGACTGGGATCGTTACTGATGAATGTATTCCAATTTGTCTCACTCAGGGACTTTCACAGATGAAGGCATTCCAGCTTGTCTCACACTGCGAGAGCAACAGGTAAAGGAATTCCAGCTTGTCTCACACTGGGACATTCACAAATGAAGATATTCCAGCTGGTCTCACACAGGGGCTGGTCAGAGATGAAGCGATTCCAGCTTGTCTCACACTGGGACAGTCACAGGTGAATGGATTCCAGCATCTTTCACACTGGGACAGTCACTGGTAAAGGGATTCCAGCTTGTCTTACATTGGGACCGTCACAGGTAAAGGCATTCCAGCTTGTCTCATACTGGGACAGCCACAGGAAAAGATATTCCAACTGGTACCACTCTGAGACAGTCACAGGTAAAAGGATTCCAGCTTGTCTCACACTCGGACTGACTGAGGTAGAGGGATTCAGCTTGTCGCAAACTGGGACACTCACAGGTAAAGTTATTCAGCTTGTCTTTCACTGGGAGACTCACAGGTAAAGGGATTCAAACTTGTCTCACACTGGGACGGTCACTGATGAAGGGATTCCAATTTGTCTCTCACTTGTACCGCAACAGGAAAATTAATTCCAGCTTGTCTCACACTGGGACAGGCACAGGTGAATGGATTCCAGATAATCTCACACTGGGACAGTCACAGATGAAGTGATTAGCTTGTCTCACAATGGGTCTGTCACAGATGAATGGATTCCAGTTTGTCTCACACTGGGGCAGTCACAGGTGAAGTGATTCCAGCTTGTCTCACACTGGGACTGTCAGAGATGACGGGATTTAAGCTTGTATCACCCTGGGACTGTCACAGATGACGGAATTTAAGCTTGTCTCACCCTGGGACTGTCACAGGTAGAGAGATTCCAGCTTGTCTCACAGTGGGACAGTCACAGGTAAAGGGATTCCAGCTGGTCTCACACTGGGACAGTCACAGGTAAAGTGATTACAGCTTGTTCCACACTGGGCAGCCACAAGTGAAGGGATTCCAGCTTGTCTTAGACTGGGATCGTTACTGATGAATGTATTCCAATTTGTCTCACACTGGGACTTTCACAGATGAAGGCATTCCAGCTGGTCTCACACTGCGAGAGCAACAGGTAAAGGAATTCCAGCTTGTCTCACACTGGGACATTCACAGATGAAGAGATTCCAGCTGGTCTCACACAGGGGCTGGTCACAGATGAAGCGATTCCAGCTTGTCTCACACTGGGACAGTCACAGGTGAATGGATTCCAGCATCTTTCAGACTGGGACAGTCACTGGTAAAGGGATTACAGCTTGTCTGAAACTGGGACAGTCGCAGGTGAAGGGATTACAACTTATATCACACTGTGACAGCCACAGCTAAAGGGATTCCATCTTGTCTCACAATGGGACATTCACAAGTAAAGGGATTACAGCTTGTCTGAAACAGGGACAGTCGCAGGTGAAGGGTGACAACTTATATCACACTGTGACAGCCACAGCTAAAGGGATTCCATCTTGTCTCACAATGGGACATTCACAAGTAAAGGGATTCCAGCTTGTCTCATACTGGGACAGTCACAGTTGAAGGGATTACAGCTTGTCTCACACCACGACAGTCACTGTTAAAGGGATTCCAGCGTGACTCACTTTGGGACAGTCACAAGTAAAGGGATTCCATCTTGTCTCACAATGGGACATTCACAAGTAAAGGGATTCCAGCTTGTCACACACTGGGGCATTCACAGATGACGGAATTTAAGCTTGTCTCACCCTGGGACTGTCGCAGGGAAAGGGATTCCAGCTTTTCACTCGCTGGGACAGTCGCAGATGAAGGTATTCCAGCTTGTCTGACACTAGGAAAGTGACAGGTAAAGGTATTCCAGCTTGTCTCACACTGGATATTCACAGATGAAGGGATTCCAGCTTGTCTCACACTGGGACAGTCACAGGTGAAGGGATTCAAGCATGTCTTACACTGCGACAATCACAGTTGAGGGGATTCCAGCTTGTCTCAAACTCGGACAGTCACAGTTAAAGGAATTCCAGCTTGTCTCGCACAAGGACTGTCACAGGTAGAGAGATTCCAGCTTGTCTCACACTGGGACAGTCACAGGTGAAGGGATTCCAGATAATCTCTCACTGGGACAGTCACAGATGAAGTGATCAGCTTGTCTCACAATGGGACTGTCACAGATGAATGGATTCCAGTTTGTCTCACACTGGGGCAGTCACAGGTGAAGTGATTCCAGCTTGTCTCACACTGGGACAGTCACAGATGAAGGGATTCCAGCTTGTCTCACACTGGGACTGTCAGAGGTAAAGTGATTCCAGCTTTTCACTCGCTGGGAATGTCACAGATAAAGGGTTTCCAGCTTGTCTCACAATGGGACAGTCACAGATGAAGGGATTCCAGCTTGTCTCACACTGGGACAGTCACAGATGACGGGATTTAAGCTTGTCTCACCCTGGGACAGTCACTGGGAAAGGGATTCCAGCTTTTCACTCACTGGGACAGTCACAGATGAAGGTATTCCAGCTTGTCTGACACTAGGAGAGTGACAGGTAAAGGTATTCCAGCTTGTCTCACACTGGATATTCACAGATGAATGGATTCCAGCTTGTCTCACACTGGGAGAGCAACAGGTGAAGGGATTAAAGCTTGTATCACACTGGGACAGTCAAAGGTAAATGTTTTCCAGCTTGTCTCACACTGGGACAGTCAGAGGTGAAGGAATTCAGGCTTGTCTCAAACTGGGACAGTCAGAGGTAAACGGATTACATCTTGTTCCACACTGGGTCAGCAACAAGTGAAGGGATTCCGGCTTGTCACACTCTGGGACAGTCACAGGTAAAGGGATTCCCGCTTGTCTCACAATGGTACAGTCACAGGTAAACTGATTCCAGCTTGTCTCACACTGGGACAGGTACAGGTAAAGTGATTACAGCTTGTTCCATACTGGGCAGCCACAAATGAAGGGATTTCAGCTTGTCTTAGACTGGGATCGTTACTGATGAAGGTATTCCAATTTGTCTCACACTGGGACTTTCACAGATGAAGGGATTCCAGCTTGTCTCACACTGGGGCGGTCACAGGTAAAGGGATTCAAGCTTGTCTCACTCTGGGAAAGTCACAAATGAAGGGATTCCTGCTTGTGACAAAATGGGACAGTCACAGATGAAGGGATTCCAGCTTCTCAAATACTGGGACGGTCACAGATGAAGGGATTCCAATTTGTCTCACACTTGGACAGCAACAGGTAAAGGGATTCCAGCTTGTTTCACACTGGGACTGTCACAGTTAAAGGGATTCCAGCTTGTCTCACACTTGCAAAGTCACAGATGAAGTGAATCCAGCTTGTCTCACACTGGGACAGTCGTAGGCAAAGGGTTTACAGCTTGTCTCACACTGGGACAGTCACAGGTAACGGGATTCAAGCTTGTCTCACACTGGGACAGTCACAGGTAAGGGGATTCCAGCTTGTCTCGCACTGGGACTGAGTGTGGTAAAGGGATTCATCTTCTCTCAAACGTGGACAGTCACAGGTGAAGGGATTAACTTGTCTCACACTAGGACAGTCACAGATGAAGTGAATCCAGCTTGTCTCACACTGGGACAGTCGTAGGCAAAGGGATTCCAGCTTGTCTCAGACTGGGACAGTCACAGATGAAGGGATTCCAGCTTGTCTCACACTGGGACTGTCACAGGTAAAGGGATTCAGCTTGTCTCACAGTTGTACAGTCACAGATGAAGTGAATCCAGCTTGTCTCTCACTGGGACCGTCACAAATGAAGGGATTCCTGCTTGTGACACAATGGGACAGTCACAGATGAAGGGTTTCCAGCTTCTCAAATACTGTGACGGTCACAGATGAAGGGATTCCAATTTGTCTCTCACTGGGACTGTCACAGGTAAAGGGATTCCAGCTTGTCTCATACTGGGACCGTCACGGGTAAAGGGTTTCCAGCTTGTCTCACACTTGCACAGTCACAGATGAAGTGAATCCAGCTTGTCTCACACTGGGACTGTCGTAGGCAAAGGGTTTACAGCTTGTCTCACACTGGGACAGTCACAGGTAACGGGATTCAAGCTTGTCTCACACTGGGACACTCACAGGTAAAGGGATTCCAGCTTGTCTCACACTGGGACTGAGTGTGGTAAAGGGATTCATCTTCTCTCAAACGTGGACAGTCACAGGTGAAGGGATTAACTTGTCTCACACTAGGACAGTCACAGATGAAGTGAATCCAGCTTGTCTCACACTGGGACAGTCGCAGATGAAGGGTTTCCAGCTTGTCTCACGCTTGCACAGTCACAGATTAAGTGAATCCAGCTTGCCTCACACTGGGACCGTCACAAATGAAGGGATTCCTGCTTGTGACACAATGGGACAGTCACAGATGAAGGGATTCCAGCTTCTCAAATACTGGGACGGTCACAGATGAAGGGATTCCAATTTGTCTCACACTTGGACAGCAACAGGTAAAGGGATTCCAGCTTGTTTCACACTGGGACTGTCACAGTTAAAGGGATTCCAGCTTGTCTCACACTTGCACAGTCACAGATGAAGTGAATCCAGCCTGTCTCACACTGGGACAGTCGTAGGCAAAGGGTTTACAGCTAGTCTCGCACTGGGACTGAGTGTGGTAAAGGGATTCATCTTCTCTCAAACGTGGACAGTCACAGGTGAAGGGATTACCTTGTCTCACACTAGGACAGTCACAGATGAAGTGAATCCAGCTTGTCTCACACTGGGACAGTCGTAGGCAATGGGATTCCAGCTTGTCTCACACTGGGACAGTCGTAGGCAAAGGGTTTACAGCTTGTCTCACACTGGGAGACTCACAGTTGAGGGGATTCCAGCTTGTCTCACACTGGGACTGAGTGTGGTAAAGGGATTCATCTTCTCTCAAACTGGGACAGTCACAGGTGAAGGGATTAACTTATCTCACACTAGGACAGTCACAGATGAAGGGATTCAGCTTGTCTCACACTCGGACAGTCACAAATGAAGGGATTCCAGCTTGTCTCATACAGGGGCCGTCACTGATGAAGGGATTCCAGCTTGTCTCACAGTGGGACAGTCACAGGTAAATGGATTCAGCTTGTCTCGCACTGCGACGGTCACAGATGAAGGGATTCCAGATTGTCCCTCACTGGGACACTCACAGATGAAGGGATTCCAGCTTGTCTCACAGTGGGACAGTCACAGATGAAGGGTTTCCAGATTGTCTCGCACTGGGACTGAGTGTGGTAAAGGGATTCATCTTCTCTCAAACGTGGACAGTCACAGGTGAAGGGATTAACTTGTCTCACACTAGGACAGTCACAGATGAAATGAATCCAGCTTGACTCACACTGGGACAGTCGTAGGCAAAGGGATTCCAGCTTGTCTCTCACTGGGACAGTCACAGATGAAGGGATTCCAGCTTGTCTCACACTTGCACAGTCACAGATGAAGTGAATCCAGCTTGTCTCACACTGGGACTGTCGGAGATGAAGGGATTCCAGCTTGTCTCACACTGGGACAGTTGCACATGAAGGGATTCCAGCTTGTCTCACACTGGGACACTCACATGTAAGGGGATTCCAGCTTGTCTCACACTGGGACAGTCACAGGTAAATGGATTCAGCTTGTCTCGCACTGCGACGGTCACAGATGAAGGGATTCCAGATTGTCTCTCACTGGGACACTCACAGATGAAGGGATTCCAGCTTGTCTCACAGTGGGAAGATCACAGATGAAGGGATTGCAGCTTGTCTCACACTGGGACTTTCTCAGGTGAAGGGATTCAGCTTGTCTCACACTGCAACAGTCAGAGTTGACGGGATTCCAGCATGTCTCACACTGGGACAGTCATACGTAAATGGATTTCAGCTTGTCTAAAACTCGGACTGTCACAGGTAACGGTATTCCAGCTTGTCTCACACTGGGACTGAGTGTGGTAAAGGGATTCATCTTCTCTCAAACTGGGACAGTCACAGGTGAAGGGATTTAGCTTGTCTCACACTCAGACAGTGACAGGTAAAGGGATTCCAGCTTGTCTCATACAGGGGCCGTCACCGATGAAGGGATTCCAGCTTGTCTCACACTGGGACAGTCACAGGTAAAGGGATTCAGCTTGTCTCACACTGGGACAGGCACAGGTAAAGGGATTCATCTTCTCTCAAACTGGGACAGTCACAGGTGAAGGGATTAACTTATCTCACACTAGGACATTCACAGATGAAGGGATTCAGCTTGTCTCACACTCGGACAGTGACAGGTAAAGGGACTCCAGCTTGTCTCATACAGGGGCCGTCACCGATGAAGGGATTCCAGCTTGTCTCCCACTGGGACTGTCACAGGTAAAGGGATTCAGCTTGTCTCACACTGGGACAGTCACAGGTGAAGTGATTACAGCTTGTTCCACACTGGGACTGGCACAGATGACGGGATTTAAGCTTGTCTCACACTGGGGCATTCACAGATGACAGAATTTAAGCTTGTCTCACCCTGGGACTGTCACAGGGAGAGGGATTCCAGCTTTTCAGTCGCTGGGACAGTTGCAGATGAAGGTATTCCAGCTTGTCTGACACTGGATATTCACAGATGAAGGGATTCCAGCTTGTCTCACACTGGGACCGTCACAGCTGAAGGGATTCAAGCATGTCTTACACTGCGACAATCACGGTTGAGGGGATTCCAGCTTGTCTCAAACTCGGACAGTCACAGTTCAAGGGATTCCCTCTTGTCACACACTGGGGTAGTCACAGATGACGGGATTTAAGCTTGTCTCACCCTGGGACAGTCACTGGGAAAGGGATTCCAGCTTTTCACTCACTGGGACAGTCACAGATGAAGGTATTCCAGCTTGTCTGACACTAGGAGAGTGACAGGTAAAGGTATTCCAGCTTGTCTCACACTGGATATTCACAGATGAATGGATTCCAGCTTGTCTCACACTGGGAGAGCAACAGGTGAAGGGATTAAAGCTTGTATCACACTGGGACAGTCAAAGTAAATGTTTTCCAGCTTGTCTCACACTGGGACAGTCAGAGGTGAAGGAATTCAGGCTTGTCTCAAACTGGGACAGTCAGAGGTAAACGGATTACATCTTGTTCCACACTGGGTCAGCAACAAGTGAAGGGATTCCGGCTTGTCACACTCTGGGACAGTCACAGGTAAAGGGATTCCCGCTTGTCTCACAATGGTACAGTCACAGGTAAACTGATTCCAGCTTGTCTCACACTGGGACAGGTACAGGTAAAGTGATTACAGCTTGTTCCATACTGGGCAGCCACAAATGAAGGGATTTCAGCTTGTCTTAGACTGGGATCGTTACTGATGAAGGTATTCCAATTTGTCTCACACTGGGACTTTCACAGATGAAGGGATTCCAGCTTGTCTCACACTGGGGCGGTCACAGGTAAAGGGATTCAAGCTTGTCTCACTCTGGGAAAGTCACAAATGAAGGGATTCCTGCTTGTGACAAAATGGGACAGTCACAGATGAAGGGATTCCAGCTTCTCAAATACTGGGACGGTCACAGATGAAGGGATTCCAATTTGTCTCACACTTGGACAGCAACAGGTAAAGGGATTCCAGCTTGTTTCACACTGGGACTGTCACAGTTAAAGGGATTCCAGCTTGTCTCACACTTGCAAAGTCACAGATGAAGTGAATCCAGCTTGTCTCACACTGGGACAGTCGTAGGCAAAGGGTTTACAGCTTGTCTCACACTGGGACAGTCACAGGTAACGGGATTCAAGCTTGTCTCACACTGGGACAGTCACAGGTAAGGGGATTCCAGCTTGTCTCGCACTGGGACTGAGTGTGGTAAAGGGATTCATCTTCTCTCAAACGTGGACAGTCACAGGTGAAGGGATTAACTTGTCTCACACTAGGACAGTCACAGATGAAGTGAATCCAGCTTGTCTCACACTGGGACAGTCGTAGGCAAAGGGATTCCAGCTTGTCTCAGACTGGGACAGTCACAGATGAAGGGATTCCAGCTTGTCTCACACTGGGACTGTCACAGGTAAAGGGATTCAGCTTGTCTCACAGTTGTACAGTCACAGATGAAGTGAATCCAGCTTGTCTCTCACTGGGACCGTCACAAATGAAGGGATTCCTGCTTGTGACACAATGGGACAGTCACAGATGAAGGGTTTCCAGCTTCTCAAATACTGTGACGGTCACAGATGAAGGGATTCCAATTTGTCTCTCACTGGGACTGTCACAGGTAAAGGGATTCCAGCTTGTCTCATACTGGGACCGTCACGGGTAAAGGGTTTCCAGCTTGTCTCACACTTGCACAGTCACAGATGAAGTGAATCCAGCTTGTCTCACACTGGGACTGTCGTAGGCAAAGGGTTTACAGCTTGTCTCACACTGGGACAGTCACAGGTAACGGGATTCAAGCTTGTCTCACACTGGGACACTCACAGGTAAAGGGATTCCAGCTTGTCTCACACTGGGACTGAGTGTGGTAAAGGGATTCATCTTCTCTCAAACGTGGACAGTCACAGGTGAAGGGATTAACTTGTCTCACACTAGGACAGTCACAGATGAAGTGAATCCAGCTTGTCTCACACTGGGACAGTCGCAGATGAAGGGTTTCCAGCTTGTCTCACGCTTGCACAGTCACAGATTAAGTGAATCCAGCTTGCCTCACACTGGGACCGTCACAAATGAAGGGATTCCTGCTTGTGACACAATGGGACAGTCACAGATGAAGGGATTCCAGCTTCTCAAATACTGGGACGGTCACAGATGAAGGGATTCCAATTTGTCTCACACTTGGACAGCAACAGGTAAAGGGATTCCAGCTTGTTTCACACTGGGACTGTCACAGTTAAAGGGATTCCAGCTTGTCTCACACTTGCACAGTCACAGATGAAGTGAATCCAGCCTGTCTCACACTGGGACAGTCGTAGGCAAAGGGTTTACAGCTAGTCTCGCACTGGGACTGAGTGTGGTAAAGGGATTCATCTTCTCTCAAACGTGGACAGTCACAGGTGAAGGGATTACCTTGTCTCACACTAGGACAGTCACAGATGAAGTGAATCCAGCTTGTCTCACACTGGGACAGTCGTAGGCAATGGGATTCCAGCTTGTCTCACACTGGGACAGTCGTAGGCAAAGGGTTTACAGCTTGTCTCACACTGGGAGACTCACAGTTGAGGGGATTCCAGCTTGTCTCACACTGGGACTGAGTGTGGTAAAGGGATTCATCTTCTCTCAAACTGGGACAGTCACAGGTGAAGGGATTAACTTATCTCACACTAGGACAGTCACAGATGAAGGGATTCAGCTTGTCTCACACTCGGACAGTCACAAATGAAGGGATTCCAGCTTGTCTCATACAGGGGCCGTCACTGATGAAGGGATTCCAGCTTGTCTCACAGTGGGACAGTCACAGGTAAATGGATTCAGCTTGTCTCGCACTGCGACGGTCACAGATGAAGGGATTCCAGATTGTCCCTCACTGGGACACTCACAGATGAAGGGATTCCAGCTTGTCTCACAGTGGGACAGTCACAGATGAAGGGTTTCCAGATTGTCTCGCACTGGGACTGAGTGTGGTAAAGGGATTCATCTTCTCTCAAACGTGGACAGTCACAGGTGAAGGGATTAACTTGTCTCACACTAGGACAGTCACAGATGAAATGAATCCAGCTTGACTCACACTGGGACAGTCGTAGGCAAAGGGATTCCAGCTTGTCTCTCACTGGGACAGTCACAGATGAAGGGATTCCAGCTTGTCTCACACTTGCACAGTCACAGATGAAGTGAATCCAGCTTGTCTCACACTGGGACTGTCGGAGATGAAGGGATTCCAGCTTGTCTCACACTGGGACAGTTGCACATGAAGGGATTCCAGCTTGTCTCACACTGGGACACTCACATGTAAGGGGATTCCAGCTTGTCTCACACTGGGACAGTCACAGGTAAATGGATTCAGCTTGTCTCGCACTGCGACGGTCACAGATGAAGGGATTCCAGATTGTCTCTCACTGGGACACTCACAGATGAAGGGATTCCAGCTTGTCTCACAGTGGGAAGATCACAGATGAAGGGATTGCAGCTTGTCTCACACTGGGACTTTCTCAGGTGAAGGGATTCAGCTTGTCTCACACTGCAACAGTCAGAGTTGACGGGATTCCAGCATGTCTCACACTGGGACAGTCATACGTAAATGGATTTCAGCTTGTCTAAAACTCGGACTGTCACAGGTAACGGTATTCCAGCTTGTCTCACACTGGGACTGAGTGTGGTAAAGGGATTCATCTTCTCTCAAACTGGGACAGTCACAGGTGAAGGGATTTAGCTTGTCTCACACTCAGACAGTGACAGGTAAAGGGATTCCAGCTTGTCTCATACAGGGGCCGTCACCGATGAAGGGATTCCAGCTTGTCTCACACTGGGACAGTCACAGGTAAAGGGATTCAGCTTGTCTCACACTGGGACAGGCACAGGTAAAGGGATTCATCTTCTCTCAAACTGGGACAGTCACAGGTGAAGGGATTAACTTATCTCACACTAGGACATTCACAGATGAAGGGATTCAGCTTGTCTCACACTCGGACAGTGACAGGTAAAGGGACTCCAGCTTGTCTCATACAGGGGCCGTCACCGATGAAGGGATTCCAGCTTGTCTCCCACTGGGACTGTCACAGGTAAAGGGATTCAGCTTGTCTCACACTGGGACAGTCACAGGTGAAGTGATTACAGCTTGTTCCACACTGGGACTGGCACAGATGACGGGATTTAAGCTTGTCTCACACTGGGGCATTCACAGATGACAGAATTTAAGCTTGTCTCACCCTGGGACTGTCACAGGGAGAGGGATTCCAGCTTTTCAGTCGCTGGGACAGTTGCAGATGAAGGTATTCCAGCTTGTCTGACACTAGGAAAGTGACAGGTAAAGGTATTCCAGCTTGTCTCACACTGGATATTCACAGATGAAGGGATTCCAGCTTGTCTCACACTGGATATTCACAGATGAAGGGATTCCAGCTTGTCTCACACTGGATATTCACAGATGAAGGGATTCCAGCTTGTCTCACACTGGGACCGTCACAGCTGAAGGGATTCAAGCATGTCTTACACTGCGACAATCACGGTTGAGGGGATTCCAGCTTGTCTCAAACTCGGACAGTCACAGTTCAAGGGATTCCCTCTTGTCACACACTGGGGTAGTCACAGATGACGGGATTTAAGCTTGTCTCACCCTGGGACAGTCACTGGGAAAGGGATTCCAGCTTTTCACTCACTGGGACAGTCACAGATGAAGGTATTCCAGCTTGTCTGACACTAGGAGAGTGACAGGTAAAGGTATTCCAGCTTGTCTCACACTGGATATTCACAGATGAATGGATTCCAGCTTGTCTCACACTGGGAGAGCAACAGGTGAAGGGATTAAAGCTTGTATCACACTGGGACAGTCAAAGGTAAATGTTTTCCAGCTTGTCTCACACTGGGACAGTCAGAGGTGAAGGAATTCAGGCTTGTCTCAAACTGGGACAGTCAGAGGTAAAGGGATTACATCTTGTTCCACACTGGGTCAGCAACAAGTGAAGGGATTCCGGCTTGTCACACTCTGGGACAGTCACAGGTAAAGGGATTCCCGCTTGTCTCACAATGGTACAGTCACAGGTAAACTGATTCCAGCTTGACTCACACTGGGACAGGTACAGGTAAAGTGATTACAGCTTGTTCCATACTGGGCAGCCACAAGTGAAGGGATTTCAGCTTGTCTTAGACTGGGATCGTTACTGATGAAGGTATTCCAATTTGTCTCACACTGGGACTTTCACAGATGAAGGGATTCCAGCTTGTCTCACACTGGGGCGGTCACAGGTAAAGGGATTCAAGCTTGTCTCACTCTGGGAAAGTCACAAATGAAGGGATTCCTGCTTGTGACAAAATGGGACAGTCACAGATGAAGGGATTCCAGCTTCTCAAATACTGGGACGGTCACAGATGAAGGGATTCCAATTTGTCTCACACTTGGACAGCAACAGGTAAAGGGATTCCAGCTTGTTTCACACTGGGACTGTCACAGTTAAAGGGATTCCAGCTTGTCTCACACTTGCACAGTCACAGATGAAGTGAATCCAGCCTGTCTCACACTGGGACAGTCGTAGGCAAAGGGTTTACAGCTTGTCTCACACTGGTACAGTCACAGGTGACGGGATTCAAGCTTGTCTCACACTGGGACAGTCACAGGTAAGGGGATTCCAGCTAGTCTCGCACTGGGACTGAGTGTGGTAAAGGGATTCATCTTCTCTCAAACGTGGACAGTCACAGGTGAAGGGATTACCTTGTCTCACACTAGGACAGTCACAGATGAAGTGAATCCAGCTTGTCTCACACTGGGACAGTCGTAGGCAAAGGGATTCCAGCTTGTCTCACACTGGGACAGTCGTAGGCAAAGGGTTTACAGCTTGTCTCACACTGGGAGACTCACAGTTGAGGGGATTCCAGCTTGTCTCACACTGGGACTGAGTGTGGTAAAGGGATTCATCTTCTCTCAAACTGGGACAGTCACAGGTGAAGGGATTAACTTATCTCACACTAGGACAGTCACAGATGAAGGGATTCAGCTTGTCTCACACTCGGACAGTCACAAATGAAGGGATTCCAGCTTGTCTCATACAGGGGCCGTCACTGATGAAGGGATTCCAGCTTGTCTCACAGTGGGACAGTCACAGGTAAATGGATTCAGCTTGTCTCGCACTGCGACGGTCACAGATGAAGGGATTCCAGATTGTCCCTCACTGGGACACTCACAGATGAAGGGATTCCAGCTTGTCTCACAGTGGGACAGTCACAGATGAAGGGTTTCCAGATTGTCTCGCACTGGGACTGAGTGTGGTAAAGGGATTCATCTTCTCTCAAACGTGGACAGTCACAGGTGAAGGGATTAACTTGTCTCACACTAGGACAGTCACAGATGAAGTGAATCCAGCTTGTCTCACACTGGGACAGTCGTAGGCAAAGGGATTCCAGCTTGTCTCACACTGGGACAGTCACAGATGAAGGGATTCCAGCTTGTCTCACACTTGCACAGTCACAGATGAAGTGAATCCAGCTTGTCTCACACTGGGACTGTCGGAGATGAAGGGATTCCAGCTTGTCTCACACTGGGACAGTTGCACATGAAGGGATTCCAGCTTGTCTCACACTGGGACACTCACATGTAAGGGGATTCCAGCTTGTCTCACACTGGGACAGTCACAGGTAAATGGATTCAGCTCGTCTCGCACTGCGACGGTCACAGATGAAGGGATTCCAGCTTGTCTCACAGTGGGAAGATCACAGATGAAGGGATTGCAGCTTGTCTCACACTGGGACTTTCTCAGGTGAAGGGATTCAGCTTGTCTCACACTGCAACAGTCAGAGTTGAGGGGATTCCAGCATGTCTCACACTGGGACAGTCATACGTAAATGGATTTCAGCTTGTCTAAAACTCGGACTGTCACAGGTAACGGTATTCCAGCTTGTCTCACACTGGGACAGTCACAGGTAAGGGGATTCCAGCTTGTCTCACACTGGGACTGAGTGTGGTAAAGGGATTCATCTTCTCTCAAACTGGGACAGTCACAGGTGAAGGGATTTAGCTTGTCTCACACTCAGACAGTGACAGGTAAAGGGATTCCAGCTTGTCTCATACAGGGGCCGTCTCCGATGAAGGGATTCCAGCTTGTCTCACACTGGGACAGTCACAGGTAAAGGGATTCAGCTTGTCTCACACTGGGACAGGCACAGGTAAAGGGATTCATCTTCTCTCAAACTGGGACAGTCACAGGTGAAGGGATTAACTTATCTCACACTAGGACATTCACAGATGAAGGGATTCAGCTTGTCTCACACTCGGACAGTGACAGGTAAAGGGACTCCAGCTTGTCTCATACAGGGGCCGTCACCGATGAAGGGATTCCAGCTTGTCTCCCACTGGGACTGTCACAGGTAAAGGGATTCAGCTTGTCTCACAGTTGTACAGTCACAGATGAAGTGAATCCAGCTTGTCTCTCAAAAGACCGTCACAAATGAAGGGATTCCTGCTAATGACACAATGGGACAGTCACAGATGAAGGGTTTCCAGCTTCTCAAAAACTATGACGGTCACAGATGAAGGGATTCCAATTTGTCTCACACTTGGACAGCAACAGGTAAAGGGATTCCAGCTTGTTTCACACTGGGACTGTCACAGGTAAAGGGATTCCAGCTTGTCTCATACTGGGACCGTCACGGGTAAAGGGATTCCAGCTTGTCTCACACTTGCACAGTCACAGATGAAGTGAATCCAGCTTGTCTCACACTGGGACAGTCGTAGGCAAAGGGTTTACAGCTTGTCTCACACTGGGACAGTCACAGGTAACGGGATTCAAGCTTGTCTCATTCTGGGACTGAATGTGGTAAAGGGATTCATCTTTTCTCAAACGTGGACAGTCACAGGTGAAGGGATTAACTTGTCTCACACTAGGACAGTCACAGATGAAGTGAATCCAGCTTGTCTCACACTGGGACAGTCGCAGATGAAGGGTTTCCAGCTTGTCTCACGCTTGCACAGTCACAGATGAAGTGAATCCAGCTTGCCTCACACTGGGACCGTCACAAATGAAGGGATTCCTGCTTGTGACACAATGGGACAGTCACAGATGAAGGGATTCCAGCTTCTCAAATACTGGGACGGTCACAGATGAAGTGAATCCAGCCTGTCTCACACTGGGACAGTCGTAGGCAAAGGGTTTACAGCTTGTCTCACACTGGGACAGTCACAGGTGACGGGATTCAAGCTTGTCTCACACTGGGACAGACACAGGTAAGGGGATTCCAGCTTGTCTCACACTGGGACTGAGTGTGGTAAAGGGATTCATCTTCTCTCAAACTGGGACAGTCACAGGTGAAGGGAATAACTTATCTCACACTAGGACAGTCACAGATGAAGGGATTCAGCTTGTCTCACACTCGGACAGTGACAGGTAAAGGGACTCCAGCTTGTCTCATACAGGGGCCGTCACCGATGAAGGGATTCCAGCTTGTCTCCCACTGGGACTGGCACAGGTAAAGGGATTCAGCTTGTCTCACAGTTGTACAGTCACAGATGAAGTGAATCCAGCTTGTCTCTCACTGGGACCGTCACAAATGAAGGGATTCCTGCTTGTGACACAATGGGACAGTCACAGATGAAGGGTTTCCAGCTTCTCAAATACTGTGACGGTCACAGATGAAGGGATTCCAATTTGTCTCACACTTGGACAGCAACAGGTAAAGGGATTCCAGCTTGTTTCACACTGGGACTGTCACAGGTAAAGGGATTCCAGCTTGTCTCATACTGGGACCGTCACGGGTAAAGGGATTCCAGCTTGTCTCACACTTGCACAGTCACAGATGAAGTGAATCCAGCTTGTCTCACACTGGGACATTCGTAGGCAAAGGGTTTACAGCTTGTCTCACACTGGGACAGTCACAGGTAACGGGATTCAAGCTTGTCTCACACTGGGACACTCACAGGTAAAGGGATTCCAGCTTGTCTCACACTGGGACGGAATGTGGTAAAGGGATTCATCTTCTCTCAAACGTGGACAGTCACAGGTGAAGGGATTAACTTGTCTCACACTAGGACAGTCACAGATGAAGTGAATCCAGCTTGTCTCACACTGGGACAGTCGCAGATGAAGGGTTTCCAGCTTGTCTCACGCTTGCACAGTCACAGATGAAGTGAATCCAGCTTGCCTCACACTGGGACCGTCACAAATGAAGGGATTCCTGCTTGTGACACAATGGGACAGACACAGATGAAGGGATTCCAGCTTCTCAAATACTGGGACGGTCACAGATGAAGAGATTCCAATTTGTCTCACACTTGGACAGCAACAGGTGAAGGGATTCCAGCTTGTTTCACACTGGGACTGTCACAGTTAAAGGGATTCCAGCTTGTCTCACACCTGCACAGTCACAGATGAAGTGAATCCAGCCTGTCTCACACTGGGACAGTCGTAGGCAAAGGGTTTACAGCTTGTCTCACACTGGGACAGTCACAGGTGACGGGATTCAAGCTTGTCTCACACTGGGACAGTCACAGGTAAGGGGATTCCAGCTTGTCTCACACTGGGACTGAGTGTGGTAAAGGGATTCATCTTCTCTCAAACTGGGACAGTCACAGGTGAAGGGATTTAGCTTGTCTCACACTCAGACAGTGACAGGTAAAGGGATTCCAGCTTGTCTCATACAGGGGCCGTCACCGATGAAGGGATTCCAGCTTGTCTCACACTGGGACAGTCACAGGTAAAGGGATTCAGCTTGTCTCACACTGGGACAGGGACAGGTAAAGGGATTCATCTTCTCTCAAACTGGGACAGTCACAGGTGAAGGGATTAACTTATCTCACACTACGACATTCACAGATGAAGGGATTCAGCTTGTCTCACACTCAGACAGTGACAGGTAAAGGGACTCCAGCTTGTCTCATACAGGGGCCGTCACCGATGAAGGGATTCCAGCTTGTCTCCCACTGGGACTGTCACAGGTAAAGGGATTCAGCTTGTCTCACAGTTGTACAGTCACAGATGAAGTGAATCCAGCTTGTCTCTCACTGGGACCGTCACAAATGAAGGGATTCCTGATAATGACACAATGGGACAGTCACAGATGAAGGGTTTCCAGCTTCTCAAAAACTGTGACGGTCACAGATGAAGGGATTCCAATTTGTCTCACAATTGGACAGCAACAGGTAAAGGGATTCCAGCTTGTTTCACACTGGGACTGTCACAGGTAAAGGGATTCCAGCTTGTCTCACACTTGCACAGTCACAGATGAAGTGAATCCAGCTTGTCTCACACTGGGACAGTCGTAGGCAAAGGGTTTACAGCTTGTCTCACACTGGGACAGTCACAGGTAACGGGATTCAAGCTTGTCTCACACTGGGACACTCACAGGTAAAGGGATTCCAGCTTGTCTCACACTGGGACTGAGTGTGGTAAAGGGATTCATCTTCTCTCAAACGTGGACAGTCACAGGTGAAGGGATTAACTTGTCTCACACTAGGACAGTCACAGATGAAGTGAATCCAGCTTGTCTCACACTGGGACAGTCGCAGATGAAGGAAGGGTTTCCAGCTTGTCTCACGCTTGCACAGTCACAGATGAAGTGAATCCAGCTTGCCTCACACTGGGACCGTCACAAATGAAGGGATTCCTGCTTGTGACTGAATGGGACAGTCACAGATGAAGGGATTCCAGCTTCTCAAATACTGGGACGGTCACAGATGAAGGGATTCCAATTTGTCTCACACTTGGACAGCAACAGGTAAAGGGATTCCAGCTTGTCTCACACTGGGACAGTCGTAGGCAAAGGGTTTACAGCTTGTCTCACACTGGGACAGTCACAGGTAAGGGGATTCCAGCTAGTCTCGCACTGGGACTGATTGTGGTAAAGGGATTCATCTTCTCTCAAACGTGGACAGTCACAGGTGAAGGGATTACCTTGTCTCACACTAGGACAGTCACAGATGAAGTGAATCCAGCTTGTCTCACACTGGGACAGTCGTAGGCAAAGGGATTCCAGCTTGTCTCACACTGGGACTGAGTGTGGTAAAGGGATTCATCTTCTCTCAAACTGGGACAGTCACAGGTGAAGGGATTTAGCTTGTCTCACACTCAGACAGTGACAGATAAAGGGATTCCAGCTTGTCTCATACAGGGGCCGTCACCGATGAAGGGATTCCAGCTTGTCTCACACTGGGACAGTCACAGGTAAATGGATTCAGCTTGTCTCACACTGGGACATGCACAGGTAAAGGGATTCATCTTCTCTCAAACTGGGACAGTCACAGGTGAAGGGATTAACTTATCTCACACTAGGACAGTCACAGATGAAGGGATTCAGCTTGTATCACACTCGGATAGTGACAGGTAAAGGTACTCCAGCTTGTCTCATACAGGGGCCGTCACCGATGAAGGGATTCCAGCTTGTCTCCCACTGGGACTGTCACAGGTAAAGGGATTCAGCTTGTCTCACAGTTGTACAGTCACAGATGAAGTGAATCCAGCTTGTCTCTCACTGGGACCGTCACAAATGAAGGGATTCCTGCTTGTGACACAATGGGACAGTCACAGATGAAGGGTTTCCAGCTTCTCAAATACTGTGACGGTCACAGATGAAGGGATTCCAATTTGTCTCACACTTGGACAGCAACAGGTAAAGGGATTCCAGCTTGTTTCACACTGGGACCGTCACGGGTAAAGGGATTCCAGCTTGTCTCACACTTGCACAGTCACAGATGAAGTGAATCCAGCTTGTCTCACACTGGGACAGTCATAGGCAAAGGGTTTACAGCTTGTCTCACACTGGGACAGTCACAGGTAACGGGATTCAAGCTTGTCTCACACTGGGACACTCACAGGTAAAGGGATTCCAGCTTGTCTCACACTGGGACTGAGTGTGGTAAAGGGATTCATCTTCTCTCAAACGTGGACAGTCACAGGTGAAGGGATTAACTTGTCTCACACTAGGACAGTCACAGATGAAGTGAATCCAGCTTGTCTCACACTGGGACAGTCGCAGATGAAGGGTTTCCAGCTTGTCTCACGCTTGCACAGTCACAGATGAAGTGAATCCAGCTTGCCTCACACTGGGACCGTCACAAATGAAGGGATTCCTGCTTGTGACACAATGGGACAGTCACAGATGAAGGGATTCCATCTTCTCAAATACTGGGACGGTCACAGATGACGGGATTCCAATTTGTCTCACACTTGGACAGCAACAGGTAAAGGGATTCCAGCTTGTTTCACACTGGGACTGTCACAGTTAAAGGGATTCCAGCTTGTCTCACACTTGCACAGTCACAGATGAAGTGAATCCAGCCTGTCTCACACTGGGACAGTCGTAGGCAAAGGGTTTACAGCTTGTCTCACACTGGGACAGTCACAGGTGACGGGATTCAAGCTTGTCTCACACTGGGACAGTCACAGGTAAGGGGATTCCAGCTAGTCTCGCACTGGGACTGAGTGTGGTAAAGGGATTCATCTTCTCTCAAACGTGGACAGTCACAGGTGAAGGGATTCCAGCTTGTCTCACACTGGGACAGTCGTAGGCAAAGGGTTTACAGCTTGTCTCACACTGGGAGAGTCACAGTTGAGGGGATTCCAGCTTGTCTCACACTGGGACTGAGTGTGGTAAAGGGATTCATCTTCTCTCAAACTGGGACAGTCACAGGTGAAGGGATTAACTTATCTCACACTAGGACAGTCACAGATGAAGGGATTCAGCTTGTCTCACACTCGGACAGTCACAAATGAAGGGATTCCAGCTTGTCTCATACAGGGGCCGTCACTGATGAAGGGATTCCAGCTTGTCTCACAGTGGGACAGTCACAGGTAAATGGATTCAGCTTGTCTCGCACTGCGACGGTCACAGATGAAGGGATTCCAGATTGTCCCTCACTGGGACACTCACAGATGAAGGGATTCCAGCTTGTCTCACAGTGGGACAGTCACAGATGAAGGGTTTCCAGATTGTCTCACAGTGGGACGATCACAGATGAAGGGATTCCAGCTTGTCTCACAGTGGGACGATCACAGATGAAGGGATTCTACTTGTCTCACACTGGGACAGTCGTAGGCAAAGGGTTTACAGCTTGTCTCACACTGGGACAGTCACAGGTGACGGGATTCAAGCTTGTCTCTCACTGGGACTTTCTCAGGTGAAGGGATTCAGGTTGTCTCACACTGCAACAATCAGAGTTGAGGGGATTCCAGCTTGTCTCACACTGGGACAGTCATAGGTAAATGGATTTCAGCTTGTCTAAAACTCGGACTGTCACAGGTAACGGGATTCCAGCTTGTCTCACAATGGGACACTCACAGGTAAGCGGATTCCAGCTTGTCTCACACTGGGACTGAGTGTGGTAAAGGGATTCATCTTCTCTTAAACTGGGACAGTCACAGGTGAAGGGATTAACTTATCTCACACTAGGACAGTCACAGATGAAGGGATTCAGCTTGTATCACACTCGGATAGTGACAGGTAAAGGTACTCCAGCTTGTCTCATACAGGGGCCGTCACCGATGAAGGGATTCCAGCTTGTCTCCCACTGGGACTGTCACAGGTAAAGGGATTCAGCTTGTCTCACAGTTGTACAGTCACAGATGAAGTGAATCCAGCTTGTCTCTCAATGGGACCGTCACAAATGAAGGGATTCCTGCTTGTGACACAATGGGACAGTCACAGATGAAGGGTTTCCAGCTTCTCAAATACTGTGACGGTCACAGATGAAGGGATTCCAATTTGTCTCACACTTGGACAGCAACAGGTAAAGGGATTCCAGCTTGTTTCACACTGGGACCGTCACGGGTAAAGGGATTCCAGCTTGTCTCACACTTGCACAGTCACAGATGAAGTGAATCCAGCTTGTCTCACACTGGGACAGTCATAGGCAAAGGGTTTACAGCTTGTCTCACACTGGGACAGTCACAGGTAACGGGATTCAAGCTTGTCTCACACTGGGACACTCACAGGTAAAGGGATTCCAGCTTGTCTCACACTGGGACTGAGTGTGGTAAAGGGATTCATCTTCTCTCAAACGTGGACAGTCACAGGTGAAGGGATTAACTTGTCTCACACTAGGACAGTCACAGATGAAGTGAATCCAGCTTGTCTCACACTGGGACAGTCGCAGATGAAGGGTTTCCAGCTTGTCTCACGCTTGCACAGTCACAGATGAAGTGAATCCAGCTTGCCTCACACTGGGACCGTCACAAATGAAGGGATTCCTGCTTGTGACACAATGGGACAGTCACAGATGAAGGGATTCCATCTTCTCAAATACTGGGACGGTCACAGATGACGGGATTCCAATTTGTCTCACACTTGGACAGCAACAGGTAAAGGGATTCCAGCTTGTTTCACACTGGGACTGTCACAGTTAAAGGGATTCCAGCTTGTCTCACACTTGCACAGTCACAGATGAAGTGAATCCAGCCTGTCTCACACTGGGACAGTCGTAGGCAAAGGGTTTACAGCTTGTCTCACACTGGGACAGTCACAGGTGACGGGATTCAAGCTTGTCTCACACTGGGACAGTCACAGGTAAGGGGATTCCAGCTAGTCTCGCACTGGGACTGAGTGTGGTAAAGGGATTCATCTTCTCTCAAACGTGGACAGTCACAGGTGAAGGGATTCCAGCTTGTCTCACACTGGGACAGTCGTAGGCAAAGGGTTTACAGCTTGTCTCACACTGGGAGAGTCACAGTTGAGGGGATTCCAGCTTGTCTCACACTGGGACTGAGTGTGGTAAAGGGATTCATCTTCTCTCAAACTGGGACAGTCACAGGTGAAGGGATTAACTTATCTCACACTAGGACAGTCACAGATGAAGGGATTCAGCTTGTCTCACACTCGGACAGTCACAAATGAAGGGATTCCAGCTTGTCTCATACAGGGGCCGTCACTGATGAAGGGATTCCAGCTTGTCTCACAGTGGGACAGTCACAGGTAAATGGATTCAGCTTGTCTCGCACTGCAACGGTCACAGATGAAGGGATTCCAGATTGTCCCTCACTGGGACACTCACAGATGAAGGGATTCCAGCTTGTCTCACAGTGGGACAGTCACAGATGAAGGGTTTCCAGATTGTCTCACAGTGGGACGATCACAGATGAAGGGATTCCAGCTTGTCTCACAGTGGGACGATCACAGATGAAGGGATTCTACTTGTCTCACACTGGGACAGTCGTAGGCAAAGGGTTTACAGCTTGTCTCACACTGGGACAGTCACAGGTGACGGGATTCAAGCTTGTCTCTCACTGGGACTTTCTCAGGTGAAGGGATTCAGGTTGTCTCACACTGCAACAATCAGAGTTGAGGGGATTCCAGCTTGTCTCACACTGGGACAGTCATAGGTAAATGGATTTCAGCTTGTCTAAAACTCGGACTGTCACAGGTAACGGGATTCCAGCTTGTCTCACAATGGGACACTCACAGGTAAGCGGATTCCAGCTTGTCTCACACTGGGACTGAGTGTGGTAAAGGGATTCATCTTCTCTTAAACTGGGACAGTCACAGGTGAAGGGATTAACTTATCTCACACTAGGACAGTCACAGGTGAAGGGATTCCAGCTTATACTGGGACAGTCACAGGCAAAGTGTTTACAGCTTGTCTCCCACTGGAACTGTCACAGGTAAAGGGATTCCAGCTTGTCTCCCACTGGGACTGTCACAGGTAAAGGGTTTCCAGCTTGTCTCACGCTTGCACAGTCACAGATGAAGTGAATCCAGCTTGCCTCACACTGGGACCGTCACAAATGAAGGGATTCCTGCTTGTGACTGAATGGGACAGTCACAGATGAAGGGATTCCAGCTTCTCAAATACTGGGACGGTCACAGATGAAGGGATTCCAATTTGTCTCACACTTGGACAGCAACAGGTAAAGGGATTCCAGCTTGTTTCACACTGGGACTGTCACAGTTAAAGGGATTCCAGCTTGTCTCACACTTGCACAGTCACAGATGAAGTGAATCCAGCCTGTCTCACACTGGGACAGTCGTAGGCAAAGGGTTTACAGCTTGTCTCACACTGGGACAGTCACAGGTAAGGGGATTCCAGCTAGTCTCGCACTGGGACTGATTGTGGTAAAGGGATTCATCTTCTCTCAAACGTGGACAGTCACAGGTGAAGGGATTACCTTGTCTCACACTAGGACAGTCACAGATGAAGTGAATCCAGCTTGTCTCACACTGGGACAGTCGTAGGCAAAGGGATTCCAGCTTGTCTCACACTGGGACTGAGTGTGGTAAAGGGATTCATCTTCTCTCAAACTGGGACAGTCACAGGTGAAGGGATTTAGCTTGTCTCACACTCAGACAGTGACAGATAAAGGGATTCCAGCTTGTCTCATACAGGGGCCGTCACCGATGAAGGGATTCCAGCTTGTCTCACACTGGGACAGTCACAGGTAAATGGATTCAGCTTGTCTCACACTGGGACATGCACAGGTAAAGGGATTCATCTTCTCTCAAACTGGGACAGTCACAGGTGAAGGGATTAACTTATCTCACACTAGGACAGTCACAGATGAAGGGATTCAGCTTGTATCACACTCGGATAGTGACAGGTAAAGGGACTCCAGCTTGTCTCATACAGGGGCCGTCACCGATGAAGGGATTCCAGCTTGTCTCCCACTGGGACTGTCACAGGTAAAGGGATTCAGCTTGTCTCACAGTTGTACAGTCACAGATGAAGTGAATCCAGCTTGTCTCTCACTGGGACCGTCACAAATGAAGGGATTCCTGCTTGTGACACAATGGGACAGTCACAGATGAAGGGTTTCCAGCTTCTCAAATACTGTGACGGTCACAGATGAAGGGATTCCAATTTGTCTCACACTTGGACAGCAACAGGTAAAGGGATTCCAGCTTGTTTCACACTGGGACCGTCACGGGTAAAGGGATTCCAGCTTGTCTCACACTTGCACAGTCACAGATGAAGTGAATCCAGCTTGTCTCACACTGGGACAGTCATAGGCAAAGGGTTTACAGCTTGTCTCACACTGGGACAGTCACAGGTAACGGGATTCAAGCTTGTCTCACACTGGGACACTCACAGGTAAAGGGATTCCAGCTTGTCTCACACTGGGACTGAGTGTGGTAAAGGGATTCATCTTCTCTCAAACTGGGACAGTCACAGGTGAAGGGATTTAGCTTGTCTCACACTCAGACAGTGACAGATAAAGGGATTCCAGCTTGTCTCATACAGGGGCCGTCACCGATGAAGGGATTCCAGCTTGTCTCACACTGGGACAGTCACAGGTAAATGGATTCAGCTTGTCTCACACTGGGACATGCACAGGTAAAGGGATTCATCTTCTCTCAAACTGGGACAGTCACAGGTGAAGGGATTAACTTATCTCACACTAGGACAGTCACAGATGAAGGGATTCAGCTTGTATCACACTCGGATAGTGACAGGTAAAGGTACTCCAGCTTGTCTCATACAGGGGCCGTCACCGATGAAGGGATTCCAGCTTGTCTCCCACTGGGACTGTCACAGGTAAAGGGATTCAGCTTGTCTCACAGTTGTACAGTCACAGATGAAGTGAATCCAGCTTGTCTCTCACTGGGACCGTCACAAATGAAGGGATTCCTGCTTGTGACACAATGGGACAGTCACAGATGAAGGGTTTCCAGCTTCTCAAATACTGTGACGGTCACAGATGAAGGGATTCCAATTTGTCTCACACTTGGACAGCAACAGGTAAAGGGATTCCAGCTTGTTTCACACTGGGACCGTCACGGGTAAAGGGATTCCAGCTTGTCTCACACTTGCACAGTCACAGATGAAGTGAATCCAGCTTGTCTCACACTGGGACAGTCATAGGCAAAGGGTTTACAGCTTGTCTCACACTGGGACAGTCACAGGTAACGGGATTCAAGCTTGTCTCACACTGGGACACTCACAGGTAAAGGGATTCCAGCTTGTCTCACACTGGGACTGAGTGTGGTAAAGGGATTCATCTTCTCTCAAACGTGGACAGTCACAGGTGAAGGGATTAACTTGTCTCACACTAGGACAGTCACAGATGAAGTGAATCCAGCTTGTCTCACACTGGGACAGTCGCAGATGAAGGGTTTCCAGCTTGTCTCACGCTTGCACAGTCACAGATGAAGTGAATCCAGCTTGCCTCACACTGGGACCGTCACAAATGAAGGGATTCCTGCTTGTGACACAATGGGACAGTCACAGATGAAGGGATTCCATCTTCTCAAATACTGGGACGGTCACAGATGACGGGATTCCAATTTGTCTCACACTTGGACAGCAACAGGTAAAGGGATTCCAGCTTGTTTCACACTGGGACTGTCACAGTTAAAGGGATTCCAGCTTGTCTCACACTTGCACAGTCACAGATGAAGTGAATCCAGCCTGTCTCACACTGGGACAGTCGTAGGCAAAGGGTTTACAGCTTGTCTCACACTGGGACAGTCACAGGTGACGGGATTCAAGCTTGTCTCACACTGGGACAGTCACAGGTAAGGGGATTCCAGCTAGTCTCGCACTGGGACTGAGTGTGGTAAAGGGATTCATCTTCTCTCAAACGTGGACAGTCACAGGTGAAGGGATTCCAGCTTGTCTCACACTGGGACAGTCGTAGGCAAAGGGTTTACAGCTTGTCTCACACTGGGAGAGTCACAGTTGAGGGGATTCCAGCTTGTCTCACACTGGGACTGAGTGTGGTAAAGGGATTCATCTTCTCTCAAACTGGGACAGTCACAGGTGAAGGGATTAACTTATCTCACACTAGGACAGTCACAGATGAAGGGATTCAGCTTGTCTCACACTCGGACAGTCACAAATGAAGGGATTCCAGCTTGTCTCATACAGGGGCCGTCACTGATGAAGGGATTCCAGCTTGTCTCACAGTGGGACAGTCACAGGTAAATGGATTCAGCTTGTCTCGCACTGCAACGGTCACAGATGAAGGGATTCCAGATTGTCCCTCACTGGGACACTCACAGATGAAGGGATTCCAGCTTGTCTCACAGTGGGACAGTCACAGATGAAGGGTTTCCAGATTGTCTCACAGTGGGACGATCACAGATGAAGGGATTCCAGCTTGTCTCACAGTGGGACGATCACAGATGAAGGGATTCTACTTGTCTCACACTGGGACAGTCGTAGGCAAAGGGTTTACAGCTTGTCTCACACTGGGACAGTCACAGGTGACGGGATTCAAGCTTGTCTCTCACTGGGACTTTCTCAGGTGAAGGGATTCAGGTTGTCTCACACTGCAACAATCAGAGTTGAGGGGATTCCAGCTTGTCTCACACTGGGACAGTCATAGGTAAATGGATTTCAGCTTGTCTAAAACTCGGACTGTCACAGGTAACGGGATTCCAGCTTGTCTCACAATGGGACACTCACAGGTAAGCGGATTCCAGCTTGTCTCACACTGGGACTGAGTGTGGTAAAGGGATTCATCTTCTCTTAAACTGGGACAGTCACAGGTGAAGGGATTAACTTATCTCACACTAGGACAGTCACAGATGAAGGGATTCAGCTTGTATCACACTCGGATAGTGACAGGTAAAGGTACTCCAGCTTGTCTCATACAGGGGCCGTCACCGATGAAGGGATTCCAGCTTGTCTCCCACTGGGACTGTCACAGGTAAAGGGATTCCAGCTTGTCTCACACTGGGACTGAGTGTGGTAAAGGGATTCATCTTCTCTCAAACTGGGACAGTCACAGGTGAAGGGATTTAGCTTGTCTCACACTCAGACAGTGACAGATAAAGGGATTCCAGCTTGTCTCATACAGGGGCCGTCACCGATGAAGGGATTCCAGCTTGTCTCACACTGGGACAGTCACAGGTAAATGGATTCAGCTTGTCTCACACTGGGACATGCACAGGTAAAGGGATTCATCTTCTCTCAAACTGGGACAGTCACAGGTGAAGGGATTAACTTATCTCACACTAGGACAGTCACAGATGAAGGGATTCAGCTTGTATCACACTCGGATAGTGACAGGTAAAGGTACTCCAGCTTGTCTCATACAGGGGCCGTCACCGATGAAGGGATTCCAGCTTGTCTCCCACTGGGACTGTCACAGGTAAAGGGATTCAGCTTGTCTCACAGTTGTACAGTCACAGATGAAGTGAATCCAGCTTGTCTCTCACTGGGACCGTCACAAATGAAGGGATTCCTGCTTGTGACACAATGGGACAGTCACAGATGAAGGGTTTCCAGCTTCTCAAATACTGTGACGGTCACAGATGAAGGGATTCCAATTTGTCTCACACTTGGACAGCAACAGGTAAAGGGATTCCAGCTTGTTTCACACTGGGACCGTCACGGGTAAAGGGATTCCAGCTTGTCTCACACTTGCACAGTCACAGATGAAGTGAATCCAGCTTGTCTCACACTGGGACAGTCATAGGCAAAGGGTTTACAGCTTGTCTCACACTGGGACAGTCACAGGTAACGGGATTCAAGCTTGTCTCACACTGGGACACTCACAGGTAAAGGGATTCCAGCTTGTCTCACACTGGGACTGAGTGTGGTAAAGGGATTCATCTTCTCTCAAACGTGGACAGTCACAGGTGAAGGGATTAACTTGTCTCACACTAGGACAGTCACAGATGAAGTGAATCCAGCTTGTCTCACACTGGGACAGTCGCAGATGAAGGGTTTCCAGCTTGTCTCACGCTTGCACAGTCACAGATGAAGTGAATCCAGCTTGCCTCACACTGGGACCGTCACAAATGAAGGGATTCCTGCTTGTGACACAATGGGACAGTCACAGATGAAGGGATTCCATCTTCTCAAATACTGGGACGGTCACAGATGACGGGATTCCAATTTGTCTCACACTTGGACAGCAACAGGTAAAGGGATTCCAGCTTGTTTCACACTGGGACTGTCACAGTTAAAGGGATTCCAGCTTGTCTCACACTTGCACAGTCACAGATGAAGTGAATCCAGCCTGTCTCACACTGGGACAGTCGTAGGCAAAGGGTTTACAGCTTGTCTCACACTGGGACAGTCACAGGTGACGGGATTCAAGCTTGTCTCACACTGGGACAGTCACAGGTAAGGGGATTCCAGCTAGTCTCGCACTGGGACTGAGTGTGGTAAAGGGATTCATCTTCTCTCAAACGTGGACAGTCACAGGTGAAGGGATTCCAGCTTGTCTCACACTGGGACAGTCGTAGGCAAAGGGTTTACAGCTTGTCTCACACTGGGAGAGTCACAGTTGAGGGGATTCCAGCTTGTCTCACACTGGGACTGAGTGTGGTAAAGGGATTCATCTTCTCTCAAACTGGGACAGTCACAGGTGAAGGGATTAACTTATCTCACACTAGGACAGTCACAGATGAAGGGATTCAGCTTGTCTCACACTCGGACAGTCACAAATGAAGGGATTCCAGCTTGTCTCATACAGGGGCCGTCACTGATGAAGGGATTCCAGCTTGTCTCACAGTGGGACAGTCACAGGTAAATGGATTCAGCTTGTCTCGCACTGCAACGGTCACAGATGAAGGGATTCCAGATTGTCCCTCACTGGGACACTCACAGATGAAGGGATTCCAGCTTGTCTCACAGTGGGACAGTCACAGATGAAGGGTTTCCAGATTGTCTCACAGTGGGACGATCACAGATGAAGGGATTCCAGCTTGTCTCACAGTGGGACGATCACAGATGAAGGGATTCTACTTGTCTCACACTGGGACAGTCGTAGGCAAAGGGTTTACAGCTTGTCTCACACTGGGACAGTCACAGGTGACGGGATTCAAGCTTGTCTCTCACTGGGACTTTCTCAGGTGAAGGGATTCAGGTTGTCTCACACTGCAACAATCAGAGTTGAGGGGATTCCAGCTTGTCTCACACTGGGACAGTCATAGGTAAATGGATTTCAGCTTGTCTAAAACTCGGACTGTCACAGGTAACGGGATTCCAGCTTGTCTCACAATGGGACACTCACAGGTAAGCGGATTCCAGCTTGTCTCACACTGGGACTGAGTGTGGTAAAGGGATTCATCTTCTCTTAAACTGGGACAGTCACAGGTGAAGGGATTAACTTATCTCACACTAGGACAGTCACAGATGAAGGGATTCAGCTTGTATCACACTCGGATAGTGACAGGTAAAGGTACTCCAGCTTGTCTCATACAGGGGCCGTCACCGATGAAGGGATTCCAGCTTGTCTCCCACTGGGACTGTCACAGGTAAAGGGATTCAGCTTGTCTCACAGTTGTACAGTCACAGATGAAGTGAATCCAGCTTGTCTCTCACTGGGACCGTCACAAATGAAGGGATTCCTGCTTGTGACACAATGGGACAGTCACAGATGAAGGGTTTCCAGCTTCTCAAATACTGTGACGGTCACAGATGAAGGGATTCCAATTTGTCTCACACTTGGACAGCAACAGGTAAAGGGATTCCAGCTTGTTTCACACTGGGACCGTCACGGGTAAAGGGATTCCAGCTTGTCTCACACTTGCACAGTCACAGATGAAGTGAATCCAGCTTGTCTCACACTGGGACAGTCATAGGCAAAGGGTTTACAGCTTGTCTCACACTGGGACAGTCACAGGTAACGGGATTCAAGCTTGTCTCACACTGGGACACTCACAGGTAAAGGGATTCCAGCTTGTCTCACACTGGGACTGAGTGTGGTAAAGGGATTCATCTTCTCTCAAACGTGGACAGTCACAGGTGAAGGGATTAACTTGTCTCACACTAGGACAGTCACAGATGAAGTGAATCCAGCTTGTCTCACACTGGGACAGTCGCAGATGAAGGGTTTCCAGCTTGTCTCACGCTTGCACAGTCACAGATGAAGTGAATCCAGCTTGCCTCACACTGGGACCGTCACAAATGAAGGGATTCCTGCTTGTGACACAATGGGACAGTCACAGATGAAGGGATTCCATCTTCTCAAATACTGGGACGGTCACAGATGACGGGATTCCAATTTGTCTCACACTTGGACAGCAACAGGTAAAGGGATTCCAGCTTGTTTCACACTGGGACTGTCACAGTTAAAGGGATTCCAGCTTGTCTCACACTTGCACAGTCACAGATGAAGTGAATCCAGCCTGTCTCACACTGGGACAGTCGTAGGCAAAGGGTTTACAGCTTGTCTCACACTGGGACAGTCACAGGTGACGGGATTCAAGCTTGTCTCACACTGGGACAGTCACAGGTAAGGGGATTCCAGCTAGTCTCGCACTGGGACTGAGTGTGGTAAAGGGATTCATCTTCTCTCAAACGTGGACAGTCACAGGTGAAGGGATTCCAGCTTGTCTCACACTGGGACAGTCGTAGGCAAAGGGTTTACAGCTTGTCTCACACTGGGAGAGTCACAGTTGAGGGGATTCCAGCTTGTCTCACACTGGGACTGAGTGTGGTAAAGGGATTCATCTTCTCTCAAACTGGGACAGTCACAGGTGAAGGGATTAACTTATCTCACACTAGGACAGTCACAGATGAAGGGATTCAGCTTGTCTCACACTCGGACAGTCACAAATGAAGGGATTCCAGCTTGTCTCATACAGGGGCCGTCACTGATGAAGGGATTCCAGCTTGTCTCACAGTGGGACAGTCACAGGTAAATGGATTCAGCTTGTCTCGCACTGCAACGGTCACAGATGAAGGGATTCCAGATTGTCCCTCACTGGGACACTCACAGATGAAGGGATTCCAGCTTGTCTCACAGTGGGACAGTCACAGATGAAGGGTTTCCAGATTGTCTCACAGTGGGACGATCACAGATGAAGGGATTCCAGCTTGTCTCACAGTGGGACGATCACAGATGAAGGGATTCTACTTGTCTCACACTGGGACAGTCGTAGGCAAAGGGTTTACAGCTTGTCTCACACTGGGACAGTCACAGGTGACGGGATTCAAGCTTGTCTCTCACTGGGACTTTCTCAGGTGAAGGGATTCAGGTTGTCTCACACTGCAACAATCAGAGTTGAGGGGATTCCAGCTTGTCTCACACTGGGACAGTCATAGGTAAATGGATTTCAGCTTGTCTAAAACTCGGACTGTCACAGGTAACGGGATTCCAGCTTGTCTCACAATGGGACACTCACAGGTAAGCGGATTCCAGCTTGTCTCACACTGGGACTGAGTGTGGTAAAGGGATTCATCTTCTCTTAAACTGGGACAGTCACAGGTGAAGGGATTAACTTATCTCACACTAGGACAGTCACAGGTGAAGGGATTCCAGCTTATACTGGGACAGTCACAGGCAAAGTGTTTACAGCTTGTCTCCCACTGGAACTGTCACAGGTAAAGGGATTCCAGCTTGTCTCCCACTGGGACTGTCACAGGTAAAGGGTTTCCAGCTTGTCTCACGCTTGCACAGTCACAGATGAAGTGAATCCAGCTTGCCTCACACTGGGACCGTCACAAATGAAGGGATTCCTGCTTGTGACTGAATGGGACAGTCACAGATGAAGGGATTCCAGCTTCTCAAATACTGGGACGGTCACAGATGAAGGGATTCCAATTTGTCTCACACTTGGACAGCAACAGGTAAAGGGATTCCAGCTTGTTTCACACTGGGACTGTCACAGTTAAAGGGATTCCAGCTTGTCTCACACTTGCACAGTCACAGATGAAGTGAATCCAGCCTGTCTCACACTGGGACAGTCGTAGGCAAAGGGTTTACAGCTTGTCTCACACTGGGACAGTCACAGGTAAGGGGATTCCAGCTAGTCTCGCACTGGGACTGATTGTGGTAAAGGGATTCATCTTCTCTCAAACGTGGACAGTCACAGGTGAAGGGATTACCTTGTCTCACACTAGGACAGTCACAGATGAAGTGAATCCAGCTTGTCTCACACTGGGACAGTCGTAGGCAAAGGGATTCCAGCTTGTCTCACACTGGGACTGAGTGTGGTAAAGGGATTCATCTTCTCTCAAACTGGGACAGTCACAGGTGAAGGGATTTAGCTTGTCTCACACTCAGACAGTGACAGATAAAGGGATTCCAGCTTGTCTCATACAGGGGCCGTCACCGATGAAGGGATTCCAGCTTGTCTCACACTGGGACAGTCACAGGTAAATGGATTCAGCTTGTCTCACACTGGGACATGCACAGGTAAAGGGATTCATCTTCTCTCAAACTGGGACAGTCACAGGTGAAGGGATTAACTTATCTCACACTAGGACAGTCACAGATGAAGGGATTCAGCTTGTATCACACTCGGATAGTGACAGGTAAAGGGACTCCAGCTTGTCTCATACAGGGGCCGTCACCGATGAAGGGATTCCAGCTTGTCTCCCACTGGGACTGTCACAGGTAAAGGGATTCAGCTTGTCTCACAGTTGTACAGTCACAGATGAAGTGAATCCAGCTTGTCTCTCACTGGGACCGTCACAAATGAAGGGATTCCTGCTTGTGACACAATGGGACAGTCACAGATGAAGGGTTTCCAGCTTCTCAAATACTGTGACGGTCACAGATGAAGGGATTCCAATTTGTCTCACACTTGGACAGCAACAGGTAAAGGGATTCCAGCTTGTTTCACACTGGGACCGTCACGGGTAAAGGGATTCCAGCTTGTCTCACACTTGCACAGTCACAGATGAAGTGAATCCAGCTTGTCTCACACTGGGACAGTCATAGGCAAAGGGTTTACAGCTTGTCTCACACTGGGACAGTCACAGGTAACGGGATTCAAGCTTGTCTCACACTGGGACACTCACAGGTAAAGGGATTCCAGCTTGTCTCACACTGGGACTGAGTGTGGTAAAGGGATTCATCTTCTCTCAAACTGGGACAGTCACAGGTGAAGGGATTTAGCTTGTCTCACACTCAG